>NW_007378122.1:23182-147499 GCF_000475195.1 Diaphorina citri
ATAAAAATAAATAAAGAAACAAACAAATCAAAATCAACTCAAAAAAAATTCGGCTCTTTTTTAATGAAATACAAAAGCAGGTTTTTTTTTTTATTTTCATAAACAAATTTAGAAAGCTACCTATATTTCTAACAAAAAAAAAATTAAATGAGTAAAGTGGAGGGAAAAAAGGCATACAGTAGGCATAATAAGTTCATTATTATTATTAAAAATCTTTTATTTAGAGAGCACTCATGAAATCCGTGAAAACAATGAAGAAATAGAAGAACCAACCCTGAGAGAAGTTAAAGATGCAATTGATAATATGAAGAATGGCAAGTCACCTGGTGAAGACGGAATACCTGTAGAAATTTTCAAATATGGAGGAGAAGGAATAAAGAAGTCTTCTCACAAGTTACCTACCCTTGATTCTGCAACGAGATACCTGCCTCAATTTAACCTAAACCAAACTGAGTGAAGCTGGGACCAGGCAACACACAGTTGCCAGTTGCCCATATGGTCATGCATCCAGATACTAACTATATGCAATGTTGCTTAACTTTAGTGATCCATTGGGAACTGGTGTGTTCAATACGCTATTGCTACTGGCTTGACCTTTTCAGCCAGCCTAGTTACTTTGGGGTTGTGGTTATGTACCGGGTTGAGATGAGCTTGGAGTCTTGGACTAGGTGAGACAGGATATTGTTTCTACAGTTTGGCACATGAGTGGTAACTGAAAAACAAGGCAAGTTTACCCACCTTGCCTTCCCCAACCCAGTATATAACCACAACCTGGTAGAGGTAGCACATCTGTCATCTGCCTTGTAAGAGCTAGACTGTGGGTTTGATTTCCATCCAGGTAGATTTTATCCTGAATGGAGAAGGTTCACTCTCGGAACAGCTGGTTTTCTCCTATCCTGTCTTCCTTCTCTCTTTCGTTTCATTTCGGGACGATAAGACTCAAGACCTTAGCAGTTACAGTTCCCTCTGTCCAACCCTTTGAAAAAAATGACCTTTTTATATTTAAGACTAGGTGAGACAGGATATTGTTTCTACAGTTTGGCACGGGAGTGGTAGCTGAAAAACAAGGCAAGTTTACCAACCTTGCCTTCCCCAACCCAGTATATAACATTATAACCACACTGGTAGAGGTAGCACATCTGTCATCTGCCTTGTAAGTGCTAGACTGTGGGTTTGATTTCCATCCAGGTAGATTTTATCCTGAACGGAGAAGGTTCACTCTTGGAACAGCTGGTTTTCTCCTATCCTGTCTTCCTTCTCTCTTTCATTTCGGGACGATAAGACTCAAGACCTTAGCAGTTACAGTTCCCTCTGTCCAACCCTTTGAAAAAAATGACCTTTTTATATTTACCTGCCTCCTCTTTTGGTGATATCAAGTGGCCAGTGTTCAAATAGCTTCAAATATTCTTTGTAAAGTCTGCTCGCCATTTAGAATAAGGTAATCTCTTCTTCTACATCTGATGATCTCCTTCCTAGGTGATATTGCTCAGAAGAAGAGGATATATCCAGTTCTCAGTTCTTTTATCTTTTTACTTTATTTTTCTAGATTTATCTTTTATCACTTGTCTCGACAGCGACTCGACTGCTCAGTGCTCTTTTAACTTTTAGTTTCCATTTGTTTTTTTTTTGTAAGGCGTATTTTTTTCATATGATTTCCCAAAAATACGCCTAAAAAACCCATGTGTTTTTAAAATTCTAACCTCAAACTCAAATCTTGAAGTTTTGTGTTTTTTCGTTAGAAGTTCTGAGTTCTGTGAACTTTTTTTCTTTTTTGCCCTTTTTATTTTTAATTCCTCAAGCACAGGCCTTTTCTTTTCCAAGTTAAGTGGTTTACTAGTTCCTTTAATGTAGTCTGTCGACTCGACTGCTCTTTTAATTTTTAATTTCCATTTGGTTTTTTTTTGTAAGGCGTATTTTTTTCATATGATTTCCCAAAAATACGCCTAAAAAACCCATGTGTTTTTAAAATTCTAACCTCAAACTCAAATCTTGAAATTTTGTGTTTTTTTGTTAGAGGTTCTGTGAAATCTTTTTTCTTTTTTGCCCTTTTTATTTTTAATTCCTCAAGCACAGGTTTTCTTTTCCAAGTTAAGCGGTTTACTAGTTCCTTTAATGTAGTTAATCATACTCCTTTTGTAAGTGCTGTGAAATAAAACATGGGACTCAAAATCAAAAGGCCAGCAGTGTCCACTATGTCTACCAAAGAGGATAGTGAAGATGATCTCTTCTTTTTTGCCCTTTTTATTTTTAATTCCTCAAGCACAGGCCTTTTCTTTTCCAAGTTAAGTGGTTTACTAGTTCCTTTAATGTAGTTAATCATACTCCTTTGGTAAGTGCTGTGAAATAAAACATGGGACTCAAAATCAAAAGGCCAGCAGTGTCCACTATGTCTACCAAAGAGGATAGTGAAGATGATCTTGATATTGGTAAGGAAGATTTGGATATCAGTGGAGAGGATGACTCTAGTGAAGATAGAAACCTCCTCTCTGACGACTCAGAAATTGACCAGTCTGACGAGGAAAGTATCCATAGTAGTGATGATGAGAGTGTGAATAACACGGAGCAGAAACTAATGGACAACCCTGCATGGGC
Organism: Diaphorina citri; assembly: GCF_000475195.1. Lineage (NCBI taxonomy): Eukaryota > Metazoa > Arthropoda > Insecta > Hemiptera > Psyllidae > Diaphorina > Diaphorina citri. The sequence goes on from NW_007378122.1 coordinate 25,775, forward strand.
AGATGCCATGTCCAAAATTTTAAAATCAAAAAAGCCCAAGAGGAAGAAAGGTATAGTGCTGGCAAGAGCTAAAAAGCTCAATGATCCTAAAGCAGTTGCAGCACCAGTAGAAGAAAAATTAGGATTTGAAATTATCAAGAATGATCAGACTGAAGATGCAGAAGTAAAAATAGAAGTCAAACAAGAGCCAGAAATTAAAGAAGAAAAGCCAGATCCTGCAATTACACTATCAGTAGCACAGAGGAGGTTATTGGTATGTATTTAAGTACTAATACCTTCTTATAATCATCAGTTTTTTTTTTTGGTAGAAGAGTGTGCCATAATATTTCCTCCTATTGGTTTTTTGGGGTCTGCATTGAACATAGCTGCTCCATCTACTTGTGCTACGACCTGATTTGTAATCACCACGGCTACCCCAAACTGAAACCATAACAGTGTTTGTTTTTAAACATCTTGGAAACAACAATGCTTTGCAGGGAAGTAATAGGAGGTTATACACAGGGCTAAGCTAGGCTTGCGAGCCCTAGTGTTTTGGTTAGCTTGGAGTGTAGCGCGTCTGCCTTGTACGCGCTAGATCGCGGGTCCGATTCCTGCCCGGGGCAGATTTTATCTGCTATAAATAAGGTTTTTTCTCAGAACAGTTGACTTTCTCCTCTCCTGTCTGCCTTCTCTTTTTGCTTTAGAGAAGATAAGACCTTAAAAACTTTAGCAGTTCCCGTTTCCTTTATCAAATCTTTTTTTTTTTTTTAGCATTGAGTCAATAATTATCTTTAAATAAATAAAGTTTCATTACTTAAGAGTGTGTAAAATTTATGGCCCTATCACAAAACCCACAAACACTATACTTACTAGGTTCTTGGGTAGTGAAATAAATAAAGGGGAAAATTTGGATTTAGAGTGTGTTAATCTTGTCATAGATAATTGTTTTGAAAATACTACTTAAATCTTATATTATAAGAACGAGATCCATTCACAGTTCACAGTTCACATTTCATAGTTCACACACTGATCGCTCTATCTCTAGAACCGAGGGGAAAATTTGGATTTAGAGTGTGTTAATCTTGTCATAGATAATTGTTTTGAAAATACTACTTAAATATGTAATGCTATTCATAATATTTCTCCCCACAGAGGTGTGATAACATTATTCAATGCAGTAAGACAGCAGCAGAAGACACTCACTGAAAAACTAAATGAAGCTGGCAGTTTAGAAGTGAAAAGAGACAAAGCCTACAAATCAGTGAACAAGAAAGAATTCCTGGATACCTTGGCTGAACGTGCAAAATGTGAAAATGTAGACAACCCTGTCAAAAGTGAAAGTGATAGTGACCAGGAGATGGCACCAAACAAGGTAAAGATTCCTCAGTAGAACTATTTCCCGTCAAAAGTGAAAGTGATAGTGACCAGGAGATGGCACCAAACAAGGTAAAGATTCCTCAGTAGAACTATTTACAGTAAGCATCTATCAGAGCCCACACATTTGTAATGAAACCTTTAGTTAGGTATTCTTTTAACTTATTTTGCTTTCAAATGATCCAAAAGTATGGAGAGGTAAAAATTTACCTATCAAAGAGAAATAGACCAAAAATTAAATTTGTGATTTAAAAAAAGTACCCTTAACTAAAATGTATGCAATATGTTTTCAGATTTCCACACAAGCTAATAAAGCAGGCAAAACATGGGATGTTCTTAGGAATAACTTCATGATGGGAGCAAGTATGAAAGATTGGGACAAAGAAGATGAGGAGGAAGGTGAGTACCCTTAACTAAAATGTATGCAATATGTTTTCAGATTTCCACACAAGTTAATAAAACAGGCAAAACATGGGATGTTCTTAGGAATAACTTCATGATGGGAGCAAGTATGAAAGATTGGGACAAAGAAGATGAGGAGGAAGGTGAAAGTCAAGTAAAGAAGAAGGTCAAACCGAGTGATAAGAGCACTGATAAGAAAAGTGCCAAGTCAGGAGGAGCCAAGTTTTCCTTTTCTATGGATGTTGATGCTGATTACAGTGATGATGACAATGATGGTGGTGAGAGTGATGGAGGTAGTGGCAGTGATGGAGACAGTCAAGATGATGGTGATAGTGATTTCAGTGATTAGAAGCTGATAAGAAAAGTGCCAAGTCAGGAGGAGCCAAGTTTTCCTTTTCTATGGATGTTGATGCTGATTACAGTGATAATGACAATGATGGTGGTGAGAGTGATGGAGGTAGTGGCAGTGATGGAGACAGTCAAGATGATGGTGATAGTGATTTCAGTGATTAGAAATACTTAGCCCCTTTGGCTGTTCAACTGCAGGATTTTGCTGAAGCTGTAAAAGTTGGATGCTTCATTACTAGGTTCCCTTGTGGTGTCATAATTTGTGCAATCTAGCTCCCCCTTTTTGAAACTCTCATGCTAAAGCACCTAGATCTCCATCTAATCCTTCCCCAGAAATGGAGATTTTAATGTTCACAAGTGATAGATTATTGTAATCTTTCTGTCAGATTAATAAATAAATAGGCACAACATCTTGTTTTTTAATCAAACAAGTTTTCTTTAATAATAGATTTATTATTCAAAATGTACACTGGGCAAGAAAAATAGGAGGAAATATTAAATAATATTTACAAAATAAATCAAGTAAGGTAAACTTTACATCCTCACTTTTAATTCAAAGAGAAAAGGAAGAATTCAATAAAAAGTTGGAAATGATACAATTAGTTACATTTCAAGTCAAAACGAAAGTAATAAACACACAACATTGGTTGTAAATACATAGGTAAGTACTTTAAGATACAACTCATTTGCATTTCAAGTCAAAACAAAAGCAATAACACTGTTGAGAATTGGTTGTAAATACATAGGTAAGTACTTTAAGATACAACTCATTTGCATTTCAAGTCAAAACAAAAGCAATAACACTGTTGAGAATACATTGATACGTACTTTAAGTTCAAATAAAAATATGTAAAAAAAAATCCTCAAATTTTAACCTCCCCTCCCCCGAACAAATCGTAAAAAAAGTACGAGTATACGTATACCTAACGCGCGAAACGTATCCTCAAATTTTAACCTCCCCTCCCCCGAACAAATCGTAAAAAAAGTACGAGTATACGTATACCTAACGCGCGAAACGTGGAAGTTATTACGTCTATCAACCATATTCTAGATTATTTCTAAATCATACCTTGTTAAATGGAAGGAACCTTAATAATACATTAAACACTTTTCTGATTACATTTCCGTTATAACATACTTTTTTTCTACGAAAAGAATTTCATTATTTCAAGATGAAACTTACATTCAAAATTAACCCTTAAGTGCATGATTTTTTCTTTTTTGCCGAAAAAAATATATGTGTTGCCTTAGAGAATTCTAAGATACGTAAAAAAAATCCTCAAATTTTAACCTCCCCTCCCCCGAACAAATCGTAAAAAAAGTACGAGTATACGTATACCTAACGCGCGAAACGTGGAATACATGTTGAGAATACGTACTTTAAGTTCAAATAAAAATATGTAAAAAAAAATCCTCAAATTTTACCCTCCCCTCCCCCGAACAAATCGTAAAAAAAAGTACGAGTATACGTATACCTAACGCGCGAAACGTGGAAGTTATTACGTCTATCAAACATATTCTAGATTATTTCTAAATCATACCTTGTTAAATGGAACCTTAATAATACATTAAACACTTTTCTGATTACATTTCCATTATAACATACTTTCTTTCTACGAAAAGAATTTCATTATTTCAAGATGAAACTTTCATTCAAAATTAATTAGAGACGTACATTAATAATAAATTTTAATTACTTATTTTATGATGGACACGCATCGCCGAAAGCCCAGATTAGGTAAACAGCCGCGGAAGAAGACAGTAAAATTACACAGAAAAGGACGGAAGAACACCAGAAGGTTACAAAAAACGAAGCGAACAGAAATTATAGAAATACAGCTTACAGCTCATTACTTAGGTAACCAATAGTTGAAAGTAGGTACCTAATTTTCGTGATAAGCTCATCAGCCTTTTAAGCTGTGTAAAGTTGTAAACCATTCCTGTATTATTTTGCACCTTCATGTTGATACATGCTCTTTGGGTGTTCAGTTTTTCAAAGTAGGTATGTAGGTACCTATCTACCTACTTATAATGATAATAGCAAAAGGACCGTGTATATTGTTGAGAAAGGGTGTACTGTTTGAGGACTCTATCCTCATTATTCTGTATTCTCTGTACTGATAATGTTAGTATGCAAGTAAGTATGTAGGTACCTATCTACCTACTTATAATGACAATAGCAAAAGGACCATGTATATTGTTGAGAAAGGGTGTACTGTTTGAGGACTCTATCCTCATTATTCTGTATTCTCTGTACTGATAATGTTAGTATGCAATGCAAAAATATGCTGATGGGCTTTACCATCTTTACCTACCTATTCGTGCCTAGGTAGATAGTATAACTATGTACGTGAAAAAATACTCACCGATCAATTTATTAATGGATAGCTGATAGCTTAAGGGCTTCTTGTTGAGAATAAAATTATTTTACAGTTTCTTCGAGACACACAAACACAGATATCACAGAGATCTTTGATCTTTAACAAGGGATTTTTACATTTTTTACCTTTACCTGTCTTTCTTCTTTTCTTTTTACTTTCCGTTGCAAACCGAAAAGCGCCAGAAATATGCTGATGGGCTTTACCATCTTTACCTACCTATTCGTGCCTAGGTAGATAGTATAACTATGTACGTGAAAAAATACTCACCGATCAATTTATTAATGGATAGCTGATAGCTTAAGGGCTTTCTTGTTGAGAATAAAATTATTTTACAGTTTCTTCGAGACACACAAACACAGATATCACAGAGATCTTCGATCTTTAACAAGGGATTTTTACATTTTTTACCTTTACCTGTCTTTCTTCTTTTCTTTTTACTTTCCGTTGCAAACCGAAAAGCGCCATTTAAAATTTTGTTTACATTATTTTTCAACCAATCATTATCAAGCTTTCGAGTACATAAAAAGCGTATTTTCAAAATGGTCGTCCCTGTCGTACTAGTTTACATTATTTTTCAACCAATCATTATCAAGCTTTCGAGTACATAAAAAGCGTATTTTCAAAATGGTCGTCCCTGTCGTACTAAAAAAATACGCTTTTAATAAATGCGGAAGTAATAAAAATCAGCTGTTTTTTTTACAGATGATTTGTTTACTACCTCATCCTGACAAATGGTAATTTTATAAAATTTATTGTGCAGTTACTTGCTACACAGAAGGTCCTAAGTTCGATGCCCACCATTTACAAAAATTTGCTCTTTTAAGTACCTATTTCAATTGACGACATAGATTAGTAAATTAGTTTACTAGCTCATCCTGACAAATGGTAATTTTTAAATTTTATAAAATTTATTGTGCAGTTGCTTGCTACGCAGAAGGTCCTAAGTTCGATGCCCACCATTTACAAAAATTTGCTCTTTTAAGTACCTATTTCAATTGACGACATAGATTAGTAAATTACAACGTAACATTTTGTTGAGCAATGAGTTGTGACTTTGCTTTTTCCATAATGAGATAGTACTTTGAAAAACCACATTCCTTTCACTCGCGGTTATCAACCATTGTACCATTCATCTTCTGTTCGCTTCTGAAGAGTTGTGTCTGTGTCATTTTCTACGTGGCGACTCTAGACCGCTGACCGATTCGTGGGAGAAATTTCTTTACAAACCTGAGTTTTCATCGTTTTTGTGTTTTTATATCCCAAGCAATCGTCTGTATTATTTATGGTTATCAAATGAAATGTTTGGTGTTCTCCATTGACCAATCAACCATTCATCTTCTGTTCGCTTCTGAAGAGTTGTGTCTTGTGTCTGTGTCATTTTCTACGTGGCGGTGGCGACTCTAGACCGATTCGTGGGAGAAATTTCTTTACAAACCTGAGTTTTCATCGTTTTTGTGTTTTTATATCCCAAGCAATCGTCTGTATTATTTATTCTGTAGTTTAAATTGTTAATTTCGTATTTGTTCATGAAGTTTATTTGCCGCAAGTAACGCAGGTAAGTAACAAGTGAAACAAATTTTATAGGTAGGTACTCCCTATTCTGATTCAACAAACGCAGGATGCTTATCATTAATTAAACTAAATTCAATGTAGTAGTTAAGCTCTATTAATTGGCATGTTTTCAGGCGACTCGCCCTCAACTGTTTGTTTTATATATTAACCTTAAAACATTGAATGAATAATACATGAGTCCCCATCTAAAGTACCTAGTATCTAGTATCCAAGCAATATGCTTGATTATCAGGAAGGGGGGCTAAGTACTTAAATAATGTAGGCATAACATGTCTGTTACAATGTTTGTGGGATCAAACTAAATAAAATGCTATTCAATTAAACTAGGACTGTCACAATAGGCTAATAAAGTGATCTATGCAGTTCTCTGTATAACCATAAAACATTGAATGAATAATACATGAGTCCCCATCTAAAGTACCTAGTATCCAAGCAATATGCTTGATTATCAGGAAGGGGGGCTACTTAAATAATGTAGGCATAACATGTCTGTTACAATGTTTTGTCCTAGTATCCAAGCAATATGCTTGATTATCAGGAAGGGGGGCTACTTAAATAATGTAGGCATAACATGTCTGTTACAATGTTTTGTGGGATCAAACTAAATAAAATGCTATTCAATTAAACTAGGACTGTCACAATAGGCTAATAAAGTGATCTATGCAGTTCTCTGTAACAATTTATCTCCTACTGAATCAATTCTCAGTCAAAAACAAAATGAACTGACACATCTATTGGGTAAACACCATTTTGGTATTTGTGATTAATTCACAAACACCTAAAGAAATATAGGGAGGCAATTTTGCATCATATTTTACCAATTTTTGTATTTTTCTTACTTTCAGAATCATGGAAATCCTAATATTTGTCGGCATCCTTGCACTTGTTCTTGTATCAGCTGGAGGCATCTACTTTGTTTTTCTTTTGCCCAATCAAAAATCATTTGACGAGGTAAAAGAAGAACAAAAGAAGAAGAATGATGCTGAAAAGAAAGCTGCTCTCCAGGAAGCAAGGGAGAGAGCAATGAGAGCGAAGGAGAAAAAGAGGCAGAAGAAAGCAGCGGCTAAAGAAGACAAGAGACTGAATAGTCTCAGTACTGAGTCAGATGGAGCAATGGACACAGTAGCCCCTGTTACAAAGACTAAGGTATGTATACTAAATTCAATTTTTGATCAAATTGAGGTCAAAAATTCAGCTTTTGTCTAGCTAACTAAAAACATAGCTTTGTCAGGGATGAATCTTTTTCTTTAGTTCCATTTAGGTAAGTTTGTTGAGCTGTTTTACATTTTCCTAAAATGAAATCCAGATCTTATCGTTCCAAAATTGAAGAGAGAAGGAAGACAGGATAGGAGAAAGCCAGCCATTCCAAGAACAAACATCCCATCAGGATAAAATCTGCCCCGGGTGGGAATTGAACCTGCAGCCTAGCGCTTACAAGGCAGATGCACTACCAACTAAGGTAACTAGGCTGGCAGAATGTGTTTTGCATCAGAAAAAATAGAAATTAAAAAGCTTTTTCTGTGTTTATCTTTGAATTACCTAGGTACTACAGCCTAGCGCTTACAAGGCAGATGCACTACCAACTAAGCTAACTAGGCTGGCAGAATGTGTTTTGCATCAGAAAAAAATAGAAATTAAAAAGCTTTTTCTGTGTTTATCTTTGAATTACCTAGGTACTTGAATAGGGCAAGATGTTCTGTTTAAACTTTTCGGGAATTGAACCTGCAGCCTAGCGCTTACAAGGCAGATGCACTACCAACTAAGCTAACTAGGCTGGCAGAATGTGTTTTGCATCAGAAAAAATAGAAATTAAAAAGCTTTTTCTGTGTTTATCTTTGAATTACCTAGGTACTTGAATAGGGCAAGATGTTCTGTTTAAACTTTTACTAATTAATTGACTATTCTGTTGACAGGAACAACAATCTTCCAAAGATTCTTCATCTAAATCTCAAAATAAACAACAGAGTTTACAAGTGAACATCAAGATAAATTTGAGTGAGACAAAGTCAGTCTCTCAGAATGCAGAAAAACAAACTAAACCAGAAGGGAATGAAAAGAAAAATTCATCTAAAGGTAAAGGCAATGTTGAAGTTACTAACTCCAAAGAAAACAATGAAAAGTCAAAGCCAGAGCCTAAGAAAAAGAAAGCTGAGACTGTACTCTCAGAAAATAATCAGAATGTGGCTAATGTTCCTAAAGCTCCTATAAAGGAGAAAGGTTCTAATGATACTGCTAAGGTTGCACCAACTGACCCTCCTAAAGAACAAAGAGCAAAGAGAGAGGCACCAGCTAAGAAAGCTCAAGGAGAACAACCTGTGGTTAAGAAAGAACCCAAAGTAGTGGATGTAAAACCAAAGGCAGTGCAGCAGAAAGCCCCTAGTGTAGAACAGGCACCTCCTGTGAAAGAGGAACCAAAAGTGGCAGTCATGCCTAAGGAAATAAAGAAGCAGATATCTTCAGTAACTAGTTCTCCAGCCTCAGCAAGTGAAAGAGGAACCAAAAGTGGCAGTCATGCCTAAGGAAATAAAGAAGCAGATATCTTCAGTAACTAGTTCTCCAGCCTCAGCAAAAGGTGGCAAGAAGAAGAAATCAGACCTGTCTGCTATATTGGCTCTTGGTGAGTTTTATTTATTTATTACTAGTTATTTTAGACAGTGTGGTTGTTTTAGTGGCTTGAGTTGTAGCTGAATGGTGATAACAGAATAAAGAAAACATCTCTTTTTTTAAGTGCCATACACTAGGTCACTAGGATAATGGTCTCTAGGGATGTTTAATTGGCTCATCCTGAACCATAGTCACTTTCTGTGCTTATTCTTTAAAAGTAGATAACCCTTTGAAAAAATGCCAGCTAGCTAGGCTGGTTAGGGATAGCTGTTCTCCTCCCTGTTTATAGTCCCACAGCTAGACACTAGTCTACTCTCTGTTTAATGTCCTCTAGCCAAGGGATAAGGTGGTGAATGTATTCTATTGACCCAACTGTCAACCTATGTGAGGGAACAATTTCAGCTCCTTACCTACTTACCTTCACATCCAAGTCCTACAATATGTTCATTTGTTGTTTGAATTTCCAGGCAATGATAAGGAAGCATTGGGCATTAATGTGCTGATGCCACTGGTAGCAAAGGCTGAACTTTCCAACACTGAAATTGAAGCCATTATTGAAGTTCTGCTCAACAAGCAAACTTCTGGCACTACAGATTGGACTGAGGGCAGGTAAGTTGTTTTGTAAATTATAAAGTACCTAGGCATTTGTGAAATCTAAAACTCAAACTTACAGTCAGTAAGTAGTTTGTCATCTGTGATGTTATTTTCGTTATGGTTCCAGGCTGGGATTTACCTAGTCTAATATCTTGGGATTGAAATCTAGAAATGGGAAGCATTAAGTTATTAACTAGGTATCTATATATCACATTCAATTGATGATGATAATAATAATAAAACTATCAGGAGGTATTGATTTGAACGTTTTCCACTTCTTCCTTGCTTTCACAGACAAGACCCTCTGATCAAGTTGAGAAAACAACTGGAAGAGAAAGAAAAACTGCTGGTGAGCGAGAAGGAAATATCAAAGGGCATTCAAGCCAAGCTGACCGAGTTGAGATCAGAGCTGAATGGAGAAAAACACAAGGTGCGCCATCTGGAGGATACTGTCAACCTAAGGACATCGGAACTTCAGAGCTATGCCATGCGGATCAAACAGCTTAACGATGAAAAGGTATGAGCATATAGGTATTAGGATTTTGCCTGAATCTTAAATTTAGATTGATTTAAACAATGAAATAACAAGAAGGAAATGTAGGTCAAAGGTTCATCATGTCATATTGACTTGCTAGAAGTTATTTCTCATATTAGATTGAGAACCACTATTTGAAGGCAGTCTAACAGTCTATGAACTCTAAGAGGTTGTGGTTGAAATAAGTAAGTCCTAGATTTAACCTTAAATTACGAATCCCATGTTCTTGGAATTTAGATATATGTACTTACATCAGCGCCCAGAAGAAGAAAAACGATGTAAGTGTTGGTGTTATTCCTACTATAATAATGTACCTAAATTTAAACCAGCAGCTTATGATTTTCTTAATGCACCAGTTCCCCACGGATTACTGAAGTTAAGCAGCGTTGTGCGTGGTTAGTACCTGGATGGTGACAATCTGGGGAATCGCGTGCTGCTGAGTTCCCGGCTCCACTCAGGCTGGGTGAAGTTGAATGCTAGGTAAAACCCCCGTCACGAGAAGACCTAAGTTGTTAAAAGTGACGTTAAACCCCTATAACTATGTACCCAATAATGTAAATTGTTATTTCTTATCTTCCTCAGGAATTGAGAAACAAAAATTATTCCATCATGGAAGGTCTGAGCAAAACTGAGAAAGCATTGGAAACCAAAGTGAAACAATCTCAGGTATGTATTTACTATATATTTTTTTCTTTTAATAACCTAAGATTGCACGGTCTTTTACATCCATGCTTATGCAATAACGGAAAAGTTCGGTGAAAAAATTTCCGCCCTGGCCGGGATTCGAACCCAGCACCTCCAGGTTGAGAATCAGTAAGTGCTCTTGACCACCCAGCCTCAGAGGTGGGCTAGGTATTCAATCTGATGAAAAACAAATGTTTTGTTTCTAATGACGATTTTGTTTGAAGATCCGCCCAGTTGAGCTCAGGGCATTCATGTTTTATCTCTTCTGTCCGTCAGGAGTTGCTAGACAACGCTCGTGTCGAGGCAGAGACCCAAACCCGCGCCTACCTCTCCCGTCTCTTCCCTCAAGTGGCTCCCAAATCCTCCAAAGACGTCTCGCACAAAGCTTGGCTCGAAAAGTTCGAAGCCGCCCTGGCTGGCTGGATCGAAGAGAAGTCGAATCATAGCGCCAACAACGGGTCGGTAGATGGGGAAGCATCTCCAGCAGTATTGAGTGAACTGGAGAAGCAGAATACAGCCCTCCAAGCCATGGTCACCAATTATAAGAGCATCATCACGGACACGGTATGTAAGCATTAAGCTGTGTCCACACAAATTCGACCTCGTCGATCGAGGTAGTCGGTTTCAGGCCAGCAGTATTGAGTGAACTAGAGAAGCAGAATACAGCCCTCCAAGCCATGGTCACCAACTATAAGAGCATCATCACGGACACGGTATGTAAGCATTAAGCTGTGTCCACACAAATTCGACCTCGTCGATCGAGGTAGTGTACAGTTTCAGTCGACGTCGATCGACGGGGTCGACTATATGTGGACACAGCTTTAGGTCGCGAGTGCGATTCCCGCCCGGGGCCACCTTTATCCTAAACAGATCAGCTTCGTTCTCGGAACAGCTGGCTTTTTCCTATCCTGTCCTGCTTTTTTCTTCGATTCCAGGACGATACCTAAGACCTCAGTAGTTCAAACCTCTTTTTTCTCTCTTCTTCTTTTAATCATTTTTTTTTTTTTTTTTTTTTTTTTTTTTTGGGTCCTAATCGGTTTCAGTCGACGTCGATCGACGGGGTCGACTATGTGTGGACACAGCATTAGGTCGCGGGTCCGATTCCCGCCCGGGGCTACCTTTATCCTAAACAGATCAGGTTCGTTCTCGGAACAGCTGGCTTTCTCCTATCTTGTCCTGTTTTTTTCTTCGATTCCAGGACGATACCTAAGACCTCAGTAGTTCAAACCTCTTTTTTTTTCTCTCTTCTTCTTTTAATCATTTTCTTTTTTTTAGGGCTGTAAGGCAGGATTCTCACTCAGTTAGCTCTTCCACCTAACCAAAGATTGAATTGGGGAAAGGATGAAGAAAATGAACAGAAGGAAGGATTGAATATAACCATACACAACTATTGTGTAAAGTGTAAACCATACATAACCAATCTGTACACCATACTTTTCTGTCCAGAATAGCTTGACTAACATCGTGTTGTTTATTTTCCCAGGAGGGCATGCTGAACAAGCTTCAAGCCCGCGTGGAGACCGAGGAGACCCGATGGAACGCTCAGATCGAAAGTCTCACACTAGAGCGAGACCAACTAGAAGAGCAAGTGAGAAAGCTCGCCTCCAATGTAAGCAACACAACGTCTTCCTACGACTCCAAAGATTTGGCCGAAGAAGTGAAAATCCTCACCAGCTCGCTGGAAGAAGAGAAGGCCAAAACCGCCGAGGCTACCAAGGAGATTCAGAAGCTCAAGTCGCAGCTGAAGATCGGGTTCGACTCCCTCCAGGCGGAACAGAAATCCGTCGAGCTACTGGAGGCTCAGGTTGCACAATTGAAGGTAAGTTGAAGTGTTTCCTGTTCTAAAGCTTAGTGTTCACTGGGCATTAAATACCTGAGCAAGTTGACTTGCGCAAGTGACTCAGAGCAAATATCTAAAGGTGTGTCCAAACATAGTCGATCGACGAGGTGAATATGTTGTCGAAGCAGTGACACCTTTACACAAGAGACAGACTTTTGTGACTTTTTGTGTGTAAACTCGTAGCAATGCGTAGCATGTCTCTTGGGTTGCGCAATATTATTGCCAGTTTATGTGGCATTTAAGCAAACATTTTTCTTCATAAGTAGAATAGAGGAAAACGGGACGAATTATGATTGATCATAAACGTAATCTAACAAGATCTTGGCTAGGGTTAGGACCGAAGGAAAGCCAAGTCCAATAATTTCTGTGGAATTTACATTAACTTGCTGCAAACTATCTAAGAGCACTAACCCATTGCTATTGTGATTGGTGTGTTTGTTGGTATGTCCGCCTCTTCAACCCTAGGAAGTCGTTTTCAAATTGTCCGGAGTTAAAACTTGGCGCGGGACTTCATGACGGACCCTGTTTATCTGATACTGTACGTGAAGTACCCTGTATGTTCGTCATTGCTTCTCTAGAAATATGCTTCTGAATACTGTACGTGAAGTACCTACCCTGTATGTTCGTCATTGCTTCTCTAGAAATATGCTTCTGCAGGGTTGCTTAGGGGTCTGGGATGTGTGAGGTTTATATGTAAATTCATTATTGAAATTATCGTCAATTGTCTCCTCTCTTCTGTTCCTTCTTCTAATCTTTTTTGTTTTTGTCTCTGCTACGGATATTTTGCGTTCTGGGTCTTGCGTTATGATCTGGGGCATCATTTTTGGGTTCCGGGGTAATATAAGAAATTAAAAAAAGTATACCTTTGAAATGTTTTCATCTCATGCCTGTATTGTTTGATCAGTTTTTCGCTGGCGGTTTTAATCTTGGGATTCCAAAGTATACCTTTGAAATGTTTTCATCTCATGCCTGTGTTGTTTGATCAGTTTTTCGCTGGCGGTTTTAATCTTGGGATTCCTAATTCTTTTCTGGGAGGAATACTTTGCTGGCAATATCATGGATGTGGCGCTTAGCGCTTACTACAGAAATGGAGCAAAAGCTTTTGCTTCCTTGGTACTTTTTGTCAGGAAATTTCGTATAAGTTTTGTAAGCATTTTAAAACTTAATGCTGATGCTGTATTTTTTTTTTTTTATGACTACCAGATTTTTTTCGAATGGTGATTTTTTTAGCTGTTCTTTCTCAACCATTTTGAGCTTTCGGTTTCCTAAAACAAATTTCGGGAAACCTACTTCCCCCTCGTTTTGGTCGATTTTTTTCTTTTTTTTTTTAGTTTTTTTAAGAGGTTTGACAGAGGGAACTGTAACTGCTAGGGTCTTATCGTCCCGAAATCAAAGAGAGAAGGTAGACAGGATAGGAGAAAGCCAGCCGTTCTGAGAACGAACATTATCCCATCAGGATAAAATACACCCCGGGCGGGAATCGAACCCGCGGCCTAGCACTTACAAGGCAGACGCACTACCAACTAAGCTAACTAGGCCGGCGCAGCATGAAGTTTTAATACTCATTTTGCCTAGCATATTGGGTGCAGTTTATCGGTTACTTAAGAGAAGTAGTTAGGTGCCTTGTATTGGTATAAGTAGGGCCATCGGCTCTAAACCCCCTATGTCACTGCGACTTGGTTAGATCTTTTGTAACTTAGTTGCCTTGTATGAACACGGGTGTTTCTTCTCCATTAATTATTCTTGTACGTATCTGTTTCATCCACAGAAAACTCATAACGAGGACTCCATCAGCATTGATTCCAATGGCCTCAATAATAATGAGGTAAGGACATGGGTGTTTCTTCTCCATTAATAAATTATCCATGTACGTATCTGTTTCATCCACAGAAAACTCATAACGAGGACTCCATCAGCATTGATTCCAATGGCCTCAATAATAATGAGGTAAGTCACATCAATACTTAACTTACTCCGAGCTTAATACATATCCTACAGTTTAAAAACTAAGGGTGGGTTTCACCAATATTTGTTCAGTCCTTAGAACTCCTGTTGAGCTAACAGCCAGTTAAGATCGATCTGTGCAAACAGGCTGTTTTTTTCGATCTGTGCAAACAGGCTGTTTTTTTCGATCTGTGCAAACAGGCTGTTTTTTTCGATCCTGGGTGCAGTTTATCGGTTACTTAAGAGAAGTAGTTTGGTGCCTTGTATTGGTATAAGTAGGGCCATCGGCTCTAAACCCCCTATGCCACTGCGACTTGGTTAGATCTTTTGTGACTTAGTTGCCTTGTATGAACACGGGTGTTTCTTCTCCATTAATTATCCTTGTACGTATCTGTTTCATCCACAGAAAACTCATAACGAGGACTCCTTCAGCATTGATTCCAATGGCCTCAATAATAATGAGGTAAGTCACACCAATACTTAACTTACTCCGAGCTTAATACATATCCTACAGTTTAAAAACTAAGGGTGGGTTTCACCAATATTTGTTCAGTCCTTAGAACTCCTGTTGAGCTAACAGCCAATTAAGTTCGATCTGTGCAAACAGGCTGTTTTTTGGATCTGTGCAAACAGGTTGTTTTTTCGATTTGTGCAAACAGGCTGTTTGAGGCTGAAAAGAAGGTTGGTGAAACCCACCATAACTGTGGCTTTCCCTCAACCAGTCGATTTGTGCAAACAGGCTGTTTGAGGCTGAAAAGAAGGTTGGTGAAACCCACCATAACTGTGGCTTTCCCTCAACCAGTTTTATTCAGTCCTTAGAACTCCTGTTGAGCTAACAGCCAGTTAAGTTCGATCTGTGCAAACAGGCTGTTTTTTCGATTTGTGCAAACAGGCTATTTGAGGCTGAAAAGAAGGTTGGTGAAACCCACCATAACTGTGGCTTTCCCTCAACCAGTTAAAAATAATTTGGAACTGAATCCTTAGTATCTTGAAAAATGAGACATTACCCTCAGCAGCCGGAAAAAAATGGGATCTGCCTTCAACGGTTTCAAATTAATTTGGAAGAAGAATGAGAATAAACTGAAAAAAATACACTCTCATGAATGGAGAACACTGTTTTATTTGAAAATCTATCTTCTTGTATTAAAATTTAAATTGGTTGGCCAGCCTAGTTAGCTTGGTTGGTGGCGCGTCTGCCTTGTAAGCGCTAGGCTGCGGGTTCGATTGCCGCCCGGGGCGGATTTTATCCTGATGTGATAATGTTCGTTCTCGGATTCAAGAAATTTATAAAATTGATTTTCATTTTCCCTTTTTTTTTTCAATGTTGCTTTTGCCAAGAAATTTATAAAATTTACTCTCATTTCTTCTCTCAGGTGACAGCTAACACAGAGCGCCCCGCGGCCGAAGGTCGAGAGAACGACGACGAAACGAACAACAAGGAAGCCAAGAACTCCTCCACGGGAGACAGCAAATACTTGAGCATCATTGAAGAGAAAGAGTCGAACATTGAATCGCTCAAGAAAGAACTTAACGCCAAGGATAAAGATTTGACCCAGATTTCGGCCGAGTTGAGTGCGAAGAAGACGGAAGTGATCAAACTGAGCAAGGATATTGCACAGCAAGAGAGTATTGTGACAAGCCTGAGGTCTGAACTGGGGACCTCCAAGTCTACCGTGAGCGAACTGACCGCACAAGTCGATGCCCAGAAGAAGAAAAACGATGTAAGTGTTGGTGTTATTCCTACTATAATAATGTACCTAAATAAACCAGCGGCTTATGATTTTCTTAATGCACCAGTTCCCCACGGATTTCTGAAGTTAAGCAACGTTGTGCGTGGTTAGTACCTGGATGGTGACAATCTAGGGAATCGCGTGCTGCTGAGTTCCCGGCTCCACTCAGGCTGGGTGAGGTTAAATGCTAGGTAAAACCCCGGCACGAGAAGACCTAAGTTGTTAAAAGTGACGTTAAACCCCTATAACTATGTACCCAATAATGTAAATTGTTATTTCTTATCTTCCTCAAGTTGATGCGGAATAACCAAAGCAGAGTGATCGATGGCCAGGACCACAGAGTTTAAATTTGGTTTAACTCTTGGATATCTGATTTGTTGATTTCAAACACTTTAGCCAATTGGATTGCTTTATCTGAGAGGTAGACAAACCAAGTTTAAACTGTGATTGTGGTTCCGGCCATGAAAATAACCTTGTGGTTTAACCAACCCCATTGTGTTGTCCTGGATGTATTTTAACCAAGAATAATTTGACTAACTTTCACAAGTACTTGAGGGCACATCGAACAATACTTTACAAGAATAGAATCAGGAAAATGAAAGCTAGTTTTGTAAAATCAAATCAAATCATGAATCTTTGTGTTAAAGCAGAGAGAGCTTTCTCACAACTTTGTGGGTATCACAGTATTACAAGTCTTTCATTTACTCAATCATCATATTTATTATCGCTCGTCTCTTCGACTTGTAATGCCGCCATCGGTCGCTACTCGATTAAAGTAGCTACTCAATTGTCCTCACGAGGCTGAGTGCACCCCGAACTCCAAGCACAGAGCCGAAAAAACCTCGGTCCCGCCGGGAATCGAACCCGGGCCTCCTGCGTGCAAGCCTAGTGTGATACCCACTCGGCCACGGACCCACGGATTACTGAAGTTAAGCAACGTTGTGCGTGGTTAGTACCTGGATGGTGACAATCTGGGGAATCGCGCGTTGCTGAGTTCCCGGCTCCACTCAGGCTGGGTGAGGTTAAATGCTAGGTAAAACCCCCGTCACGAGAAGACCTAAGTTGTTAAAAGTGACGTTAAACCCCTATAACTATGTACCCAATAATGTAAATTTGCCAAAGCTAGTTTTGTATTTGTTACGGGATTTAAGTTGTCCTTTGCTCCCATTGGTCAAATCAGGAGAGGTTGAGAGTAGGTAGCCTTGAGCTAACCTAAACCTATGAACCTCGCTATACCACATCAAGCGTGCCGGGAGGCCCGCCAACGTCAAGAGTTTGAAGCGCCGTGCCGCCCGGTCAATATTAACACGAAAAAGGTTTTTCAGGGTTTCAAGAAAAATTGAGTTGCTAGGTTTTTCGGCATTTTAGCAACATCCAAATTTTACACTCTAATGATTTATTTGCTTCCTCTCCCATTCATCCACTACAGAGCAATAACACATCCACCACTTCCAAGAAGAAGAAAGTGTCAGGTAGATAAACATTACACAAGGCTCACGCCCCAATTTCTTTTCACTTCCTCTTTTGTTATGTTCTCAACGATAGATGTGTTCTGTCTATAAAGTTTCTTCGGCTTGTACACCCTCACATTTCTATCTCTCGTTTGTGTTGTGTGATTTTGACTAACAAAATTGTTTTCCTTTTTTATAAAGTTTCTTCGGCTTGTACACCCTCACATTTCTATCTCTCGTTTGTGTTGTGTGATTTTGACTAACAAAATTGTTTTCCTTTTTAACAAGCATGCATTTGATTTTTCACAAGTTTTTATGCTAGTCTTTTTTTTTTTGTCCCTCTGTGAATTGTGACGTATTCCATATGTAACAGATACTATTTTGCTTTTATTTGTGTGTTGTGCTTCTTACAATTTTATTATTAGCCCTTTACTGTCCAAGTGTCCCACTGTCCAGACACAATAACCTAGCACAACTGCACTTGTCTTGTAACACAGTTTTGTGTTCTTGTCCTAACAGCACGAGTTAACTCACTAATATTTCCAAAATTAAGAAGTCTAGCACATTGCACGTGTTGATAGAACTAACCATTCCAATATTTCATTTAATATGAAAAGTGTGTGCCCATCTATGTCCCTTGTTATTAACTTTAATATGTAAGATGTATTATCTACTTGTATAAGGCCAGCCAGTCATTATCAGGTACACTTGTTTAGGTCTACCTGTCAGGTCTACCTAATAGTGTATGTGCTCATCAGGTAGTAGGTAGACCTGACAGGCGGACCTGATCAGTACCTGTCAGGTCTACCTGATAGTGTGTGTGCTCATCAGGTAGACCTGGCAGGTGGACCTAATCAGCCGTACCTGTCAAGTCTACCTGATAGTGTATGTGCTCATCAGGTTGTAGGTAGACCTGGCAGGTGTACCTGTGAGGGTGAGTGGCTGGCCTAAGTCACCGTCAGCCAGGGTGGACTCATCCTCGTGAGGTCGATTGAGGAGCTTTTATCTTGATGAGAAACAGGGAGAAAAAGACAATTTATAAATCCGTGACACTTAAACCAACAAGCCCCAGAAGTGGTTGCGGGCACGGAACTAATAGGACGTTGAAATCTAATATGCTTTCCCCCTCTTGCCCATTTTCCAGGTTGGCTTCGTAAAAAACTGAAAGGTTCCTCTGGAGGGGAGACCTCGGAAGATAATTCCATCACCGAGTGAGGACACATCCTCTAATCTTCGCCACTGGCAAGTGACAACCAGTGTCGGCTCAATGCATTCTAAACCTTCTATTTCTTTGTGATGTACCCGGTATGTACTTGGTTTACACTCAGTGTTGAACAATGAATGGGCTCTTTTCTTATACTACTAGCAATGCTAGGGTTGGTTTTAAATTCTCGATAAGGTCCTTTGTCATTAGAGGTCTTAGCAAGTACAGTGTTGAACAATGGGTTCTTTTCTTATACTACTAGCAATGCTAGGGTTGGTTTTAAATTCTCGATAAGGTCCTTTGTCATTAGAGGTCTTAGCAAGTCGTAGTGTCAGTGTGGTTTATACCAATGGGCTCTTTTCTTATACTACTAGCAATGCTAGGGTTGGTTTTAAATTCTCGATAAGGTCCTTTGTCATTAGAGGTCTTAGCAAGTCGTAGTGACAAAGGACTTGAATAACTGGTCGTCATACTTTTACCATAAGGTCTTTTACTCTCGTAAGTGACCACTGTGGATGGGTTTCACTAATCTTCTTTTTAGCACCTAACAGCCTATTATTAGCTCAACAGCTCTGTTAAGTCTATACAAATCAAATGGAACTTAGCAGGCTGTTAGCTAACATGCCTTTTAGGGACTGAAAAAATATTGGTGCTGATTGGTGTGTGTGTGTTGGTATGTCCGCCTCTTCAACCCTAGGAAGTCGTTTTCAAATTGTCCGGAGTTAAAACTTGGCGCGGGACTTCATGACGGACCCTTGTCGTAAGTGACCACTGTGGATGGGTTTCACTAATCTTCTTTTTAGCACCTAACGGCCTATTATTAGCTCAACAGCTCTGTTAAGTCTATACAAATCAAATGGAACTTAGCAGGCTGTTAGCTAACATGCCTTTTAGGGACTGAAAAAATATTGGTGAAATCCACTGTGTATCTTTATAGCAAAATTCAAGACCCACGTTGGCATTATTTCCCCCTTATTGGAACTCAGTTTGGTTCCTGAAACTGCCTCAGAGAGAGACCCCCCGATTTTCAGACCGAAAGAGGTTTCTCTGGATTCACCCCATGTGGTTGTAAACCTCCTAAGCGTTCTATTTTAAATGTTTCTTTCTTGTTACTCTTTGTGATTCTGCGTCTAGTGTCCCTGTTTCAAGTGTAACACACTCGTTGTTCTTTTATTCTTCCTGTCCTCTTTCTGTTCTCGACAAACCATGTAGTTCCGATACACTTAGGTCCATTCCAGTAGTAGATTCAAAATTAAACATGAATTTCGCTATACGAATGTTTATTTAATTGTTCCCGTGAGATATTTCGTCACTGTAATTTTAATTGTTTTACGTAAATTCGAATCAGTGTATCTTTATAGCAAAATTCAAGACCCACGTTGGCATTATTTTCCCCCTTATTGGAACTCAGTTTGGTTCCTGAAACTGCCTCAGAGAGAGACCTCCCGATTTTCAGACCGAAAGAGGTTTCTCTGGATTCACCCCATGTGGTTGTAAACATCCTAAGCGTTCTATTTTAAATGTTTCTTTCTTGTTACTCTTTGTGATTCTGCGTCTAGTGTTCCTGTTTCAAGTGTAACACCCTCGTTGTTCTCTTATTCTTCCTGTCCTCTTTCTGTTCTCGATAAATCATGTAGTTCCGATACACTTATGTAGGTCCATTCCAGTAGTAGATTCAAAATTAAACGTGAATTTCGCTATACGAATGTTTATTTAATTGTTCCCGTGAGATATTTCGTCACTGTAATTTTAATTGTTTTACGTAAATTCGAATCACGGGTCTCGACAGAACCCTGATTTGTGGCTTTTTTGTTGACACGATTGGTAGACGTAGACATTATGTTGTGACAGTTTTGGATGACTGAATTTGTGCTTTGTCTTGTTCCTATTGGACATTTAGGGTAAGACAGGCACTTATAACGAACAAGTGTGGTAAAGAGAATGCAATGTCTTATTCTTCCTGTCCTCTTTCTGTTCTCGATAAATCATGTAGTTCCGATACACTTAGGTCCATTCCAGTAGTAGATTCAAAATTAAACGTGAATTTCGCTATACGAATGTTTATTTAATTGTTCCCGTGAGATATTTCGTCACTGTAATTTTAATTGTTTTACGTAAATTCGAATCACGGGTATCGACAGAACCCTGATTTGTGGCTTTTTTGTTGACACGATTGGTAGACGTAGACATTATGTTGTGACAGTTTTGGATGACTGAATTTGTGCTTTGTCTTATTCCTATTGGACATTTAGGGTAAGACAGGCAAATAAAACGAACAAGTGTGGTAAAGAGAATGCAATGTTACTAGTTGTTTCAGTATTCTATTAAGTTGTAAGAAAATATTTTTCATGTCATAAAAAAGCACTTTCAAACACGTTTTTCATTGCTACCTACGATTTTGTTGACACGATTGGTAGACGTAGACATTATGTTGTGACAGTTTTGGATGATTGAATTTGTGCTTTGTCTTGTTCCTATTGGACATTTAGGGTAAGACAGGCACTTATAACGAACAAGTGTGGTAAAGAGAATGCAATGTTACTGGTTGTTTCAGTATTCTATTAAGTTGTAAGAAAATATTTTTCATGTCATAAAAAAGCACTTTCAAACACGTTTTTCATTGCTACCTACGTTAAGTTTGACTAAATTTTTCGTTGCAAGTTTTCAATACCCCTCACACGGGTTTTCTTTCAATTGAAATCGGTTAAATTCTGAGGGGAGATGAATTGCTAGGAAATTCTTTGGTGCTCTTTTAGATTTACCCTCGGCTTTAGATACTTTCAACTCGTATTGTATTACTGGTTTACTCGTTTGAGAGGTGTTGAAAATCTTGTTGTATTCTGTTCACTGTGAAATAATTTTGAGGATCTGATTTTGCGTGAACTTTTTTACCAGATAATCCACCCAAAAGATTTTTCGTCATTTTGTCTCTGCTACGGATATTTTGCGTTCTGGGTCTTGCGTTATGATCTGGGGCATCATTTTTGGGTTTAACCCTCGGCTTTCGATACTTTCAACTCGTATTGTATTACTGGTTTACTCGTTTGAGAGGTGTTGAAAATCTTGCTGTATTCTGTTCACTGTGAAATAATTTTGAGGATCTGATTTTGCGTGAACTTTTTTACCAGATAATCCACCCAAAAGATTTTTCGTCATACTCATACGTAAGAATATCCATAGACACTTTTCACAATCTATCTATTGGCTCATTTTGACCCATTCCTTGATAAGTTGGTTCTTTTTGTAGTGGGTAGTTCATTTCCTTTCTGTGTAGCTTCCGTTTGGAATACTTCAATTCGAAAAGTCTTGCCTAGAAATTGATAAGTTGGTTCTTTTTGTAGTGGGTAGTTCCGTGGCATTTCCTTTCTGTGTAGCTTCCGTTTGGAATACTTCAATTCGAAAAGTCTTGCCTAGAATTTGAGCTAAACTCGATAATAGTGATGTGTTCCTTTAGTATAATTTGTGCAACACTGTGGAAATGTCAATTCATTAGTGAAAAGTTTCACTTGCACTTAAAGCGCACTTACACTATTTCCAGTTGGTTCTTTTTGTAGTGGGTAGTTCATTTCCTTTCTGTGTAGCTTCCGTTCGGAATACTTCAATTCGAAAAGTCTTGCTTAGAATTTGAGCTAAACTCGATAATAGTGATGTGTTCCTTTAGTATAATTTGTGCAACACTGTGGAAATGTCAATTCATTAGTGAAAAGTTTCACTTGCACTTAAAGCGCACTTACACTATTCACTATTTCAATACGCACTCCTCCCAGAACATTTAACTCGTATTATTCTTGTATGGAAGCAAGAAAAACATCGAGAAAATGTTTGTAATCAATACGCACTCCTCCCAGAACATTTAACTCGTATTATTCTTGTATGGAAGCAAGAAAAACATCGAGAAAATGTTTGTAAATACTCGGATTTGATATGTGCGTTATTCCACGTTCCTTTTTATTTTTTTATTTTTTTATTTTTTTTTAAGTTTAGTTTAATAGGTATGTGTTTTAGTTTCTAGGTTTACGTTAAATTATATCAATTATTTATACATTTGTTTTGTATTTGAATAGAATTTATTTTTATATAGTTAAGTAGTGAAATATTTCCTCTCCCGGTTTCTGCTTCTTCCTGTGAGGTTTTCATGGATGACTTTGTTTTATACTGGTTCTTTACTTGAGCTCCAGAATAAAACACAAGTCATCCCATTACCTCGAGTCTTCTTCAAGAGACACCATCAGCTTCCTATTTCAATTAGATTTAGACAAGAGTAGTTTGCGCGCAAAATTTCCTCAATGATCCAAGTTTTAAGTTCCATATTATCCTTACTAGTAATTCTAAAAAAATATCCCCTAGAATCCCCAAAAACGGCTTTCTGATTTTGATGCTATTTTTTGAAAGCCGAAAAAAAAACCAATGTTGTTTTTGTGTGACAAAGTAAAAGGCATTACAGCCCTAACAGCCAATGAAAAATAAAAAAGAATAATAGTAAAGTATTGAAAAAAAAAAAAAAAAAAAAAAAATTCATATTCTAAAAACACTTGTGGTCGGGGCCACAACCAGAGTATAAACTCGGTTTAAGTTCAACTCTTTGATTAAAGCCATATGATTGGTTTATTAAAAAAAAAATCAGCATGGCCTTTTTTTTATTCCCTCTAGCTAGAGGCTAGAAAATGGAATGACCCAAGAGAGGGCTAGGTGGCTTATAACTAATGATTTATAGAGATTATGCTTAGTAAATCTTTATTTGAATACTCCTAACACATGCAAACAATAAACATGAACAGTTCACACATTGGAGGAATAAAATTAGAGGAAAAGAAACGAAAAGGATCGTCATAGGCCCCTGCTACAAACGCATCCCCCGAAGCTGCATAGCTATCCTCCATGTAGGGGGGCAGAATAGAGTTGGAGTACACGTTAGAACGAGGACCCCGTCTCAAATTGCTGTAGTTACAGGTGGCCTATAACTAATGATTTGTAGAGATTATGCTTAGTAAATCTTAATTTGAATACTCCTAACACATGCAAACAATAAACATGAACAGTTCACACATTGGAGGAATAAAATTAGAGGAAAAGAAACGAAAAGGATAAAGAAACTCAAGTTGTTGTTTTAATAAAAAATCTACAGATTGTCTCTACCAATATTTTGTCTCTTGACAAAAGACATTCAAATTTCTTTCTTCTATTGCAGAATTTCGGATTTCTATACACTGACTTACAGATTGTTTTAATAAAAATTCTACAGATTGTCTCTACTCTACCAATATTTTGTCTCTTGACAAAAGACATTCAAATTTCTTTCTTCTATTGCAGAATTTCGGATTTCTATACACTGACTTACAGTGTCTTGTCTAGATTTCTTTTGTTTTTTGTTCTATTTATTTATTTCGTACAACTTTTATTTTAACAGGATTCAGTTGGACAAATTTTCCTCTACTGAGTGATCTCTTCGTTATCAGGCGGTGGTGTTATTTAGCTATTTACAAAATTCCGATTATGTACTAGGCCTGTGCGGGGTCATTCACATACCCTTTTTCGGGAGGGCCTTCTATTTATTTATTTCGTACAATTTTTATTATAACAGGATTCAGTTGGACAAATTTTCCTCTACTGAGTGATCTCTTCGTTATTAGGCGGTGGTGTTATTTAGCTATTTACAAAATTCCGATTATGTACTAGGCCTGTGCGGGGTCATTCACATACCCTTTTTCGGGAGGGCTTAGAGACATTTTTCCTTTTTCTTGTTCTTCATTAATGATAGGAGCAACTATTGTCGACTATTTCATACCATGTTCTTGTAAATATGACAAGAATTTAGGTCTTTTTCAACTGGCCCTGAATTAATGATAGGAGCAACTATTGTCAACTATTTCATACCATGTTCTTGTAAATATGACAAGAATTTAGGTCTTTTTCAACTGGCCCTGTTGAAAAAGACTTCCATGACGTACTATGTTCTGAGACGTTTTTATTTGTTCCTGTTTTAAATATCTTGGGCTGTTTCATTTGTCCCTGCTTTTAAATATTTCAAGTTTCCATGTTCTTCCATGACGTACTATGTTCTGAGACGTTTTTATTTGTTCCTGTTTTAAATATCTTGGGCTGTTTCATTTGTCCCTGCTTTTAAATACCTCAAACTTTTTCATTTGTTCCTCTTTTAAATATCTCAGGCTTTTTCATTTATCCCTGTTTTAAACATCTCAGGCTTTTTCATTTGTTCCTGTTTTAAATATCTCAGACTTTTTCATTTGTTCCTGTTTTAAATATTTCATTTGATTCTTTTAAATACGTCAGACTTTTTTACTCGTTCATCTTTCACCAGGATGAGATTTTTTTTTAATATAACAGATGTACAAGTGGGACATTACTCGTCTCTTCCACTATCATACCTATTTCAAATGAAAACTTCATCTCTCTCGTCCAGTATAGCCCAGGACACAAATATTGGACATATTTTCATCTAATCCACCAATACAAATGAAGGAGGGTAGACCAAAATCCCCAGAACATGGAAGGGCAATCCGTCTCTTGATCAAATCAACAAATGGGTATCCCCGGGGGAATAATGGAAAATTCCATGGACAAAAAGGAGGAAGAAAAGTTACAAACATGCAGGAAAACGGTCTTCTCAACAAATGGAAAATCCTAGTCACCAAAGAAGGGACCACCAAGGAAGACCAAAGAAGAAGGAAATTTCACATGCAGGAAAACATGGTGTCTCTTCACCAAAATGAACAAAGGACAAGGAATTCCCATGTAGAAGGATAAGGATATCAGGATCATTTTTCTCCACACTTAAACGCAGTCTTGGCCAAACCTTTATCTTTGCTGTCGGCTGGTGGGGTGGGGGCTGGGGTAGGAGGAACAGGGGTGGGGTTGGTAGCGTGGCCATTGACCTTGGTGTGGATGGCAAACCCGGAAGACACCAGAAGATCGTTGATACATTCCCCTCCCTCGTTACGAATCACCACAGACCAGGAACTGGAAGGACAGAAACAAACTCGTGTTAGATTCTAGCAGTAGACAACTTTTTAGGAGAAATTTAAAAAAATATGGGGACTAGTAGGGGAAAATGTTCCCAAATGTAAACACTTCTTATCATGAAGACAATTATTACTGTCATCTAAATTTTAGGAAGTTGCCAATTGCAACGTCTCACAAGTTGAGGGGGAAAAACACACACATACAGACGCTCACACAACGACTACTGTTGCATGGTTTATTCACCAAGTTCTTTACTTTTACTCGTAGCTTTGAAAAAAAATCTTTACCTTGGACATATTTTCGCCCTCAGGAAAAAAAGCTTTAGCTTTCGCATATTTTCGCCAGAAGCCCGAAAAATGTGTTTGGAGCCCATATTTTACCATATTGATGACGCAGCTTTCTAAGTAATATCTCACCTGGAAGTATCATTATTGTTGGAAGGCTGGAATGTCAGATAGAACACTTCGTGCGGAGTTTTGTTACAGAACTGAGAGAACATCTCTATCGCGGCCTCACTCCAACCCACCGAACTCACTGGTGCAAGCTGAGAACAATACATCATCATTGTTAAATAAGTAACGTAAGGGGTTATAAATTGTATGGAAAAAAAAAATATTTTCTATTTTTAGGATTTTTCTCCGTCTGCCTTGAGCACTAGGCCGCGGGGTTCGAATCTCGCCCGGGGCGGACTTTATCCTGAACGGATAATGTTCGTTCTCGGAACGGCTAGCTTTCTCCTATCCTGTCTTCCTCCTTCTCTCTTCGATTTCGGGACAACAAGGCCTTTACAGTTCCCTATATCAAACCTAAAACAAAAAAAAAAAAACATGTGGGTCAAGTAGGAATAAAAGAGAGAAAATTTTTGAAATAAATCTCAAAAACCCTTTTCCTATCCTGGAGCATTTTTGGCATGCACTTGCAAATACCTAGTATTTCCGACAAGTTATTAACTTTAAGAGTATTCCATTAAATAATATATACCATATTTGCTTTTGTTATAGGTCATCTCCCACCAAACCCATTGTTGCTTACCTTTGGTTAGTCTTAAACAAGGGATCAAAACAAGCGTTTGGTGTTGATACTTGTAACTTACATTTGCCAAATGACAGGGCTGTGCCATGGTAGCACAATGCGTGAAGTGAGGATCCAATGGTTGAATATAGTCCAGTGGTACCAGATCCAAATTACCATGGTCTACGTACAGGATGGCTATCTTCGAGTTCTTCACACACACATTCCAATCAATCACACGGGCACGATACCATCTACCATCACTCTTCCACTTGGCCGCTACGAATTCACCAAGGTGATATCTGAAATCATTGAAAATATTGATTCAATGTACGATAGAAGTAAACTCCGTGATTAAAACGCACGATTTTAAATTTGGTTTGTCAGTTTATTCCGGAATAACTATCCTTTTGTCAGTCAATATCCTTGTACGTCCCCCGTTAGTTGGAGGTTTTCCCACAAGAAACTGATGAAAATGACCCCGTCCCTCAAAAATCAGAGAAATGGAGGCCATTTGCAGGAAAAGAAAGTTGATGGCGACTACAAGAAATCATGGACGATGACCAGGAAGAAGAGATATTGCTGACCAAATTCTGGGTCTTTCAAATCATATAAAAATTTTATGTTGCATAACAAAATCAATTAGACGATCTCTTGGAGGGTTTCAGCAGTCATTATATATAAGTTCTGTGGGTCAACTTGATAAGGAGAACTTCTTTGAAGTTCTGCAAAATATATATGCCTTTTTGGTTCTCCTTATCAAGTCAATTAGACGATCGTCTTCGTCGGAAGAAAACCTTGCCGGAGGGGATTTAGCGAAATTTCCAGTCATTTTCACAAGCCTCAATCACATATTTAGAGATGTGCGTTAAGAGAGGTTTCACTGTACCTTATTCGAAGTTCAATAGAATAGAATATACTTTGTTTATCCTGCTCGAATAGGCTAAGAAGTCCCTTCACCCCAGCAGTCTAAACGGGGTCATGTTTATTTGATGGGTTTAAAGGTGCGTCCACACATAATCGACAGGCTATTCATCCACTGACACGTCCACACTCCCTACACAATATAGATTTTCCTCGTAAATTGACGGCCGGTCTACTATGTTTGGACACACCTTGAGAACGAATTGAAGTAAAATTCATACCTTGCTTCCTCAATGGTGACGAGGGACACCAGATTGTTGACTTGGGAATAGTGCGCGCACAATTCTTCCATCTTTATAGCAAAATTCAAGACCCACGTTGACATTATTTTCCCCCTTATTGGAACTCAGTTTGGTTCCTGAAACTGCCTCAGAGAGAGACCCCCCCGATTTTCAGACCGAAAGAGGTTTCTCTAGATTCACCCCATGTGGTTGTAAACCTCCTAAGCGTTCTATTTTAAATGTTTCTTTCTTGTTACTCTTTGTGATTCTGCGTCTAGTGTCTACAAAAAATAGAATATACCTCGTTTATCCTGCTCGAATGAGACTAAAAATCCCTTTGTCCCAGCAGTCTAAACAAGCGAACCAACAAACCCCAGAAGTGGTTGCGGGCACTAATAGGACGTTGAAATCTAATATGCTTTCCCCCTCTTGTCCATTTTCCAGGTTGGCTTCGTAAAAAACTGAAAGGTTCCTCTGGAGGGGAGACCTCGGAAGATAATTCCATCACCGAGTGAGGACACTCATTACCTCGAGACTTCTTCAAAAGACACCATCAGCTTCCTATTTCAATTAGATTTAGACAAGAGTAGTTTAGGCGCAAAATTTCCTCAATGATCCAAGTTTCCAAGTTTTAAGTTCCATATTATCCTTACTAGTAATTCTAAAAAAATATCCCCTAGAATCCCCAAGAACGGCTTTCTGATTTTGATGCTATTTTTTAAGTTGGTTCTTTTTGTAGTGGGTAGTTCATTTCCTTTCTGTGTAGCTTCCGTTTGGAATACTTCAATTCGAAAAGTCTTGCTTAGAATATTTGTAAAAAAACAACAACAACAACAACAACATAATTTTATTTTAAAAATATTGCACCAAATTATTTACACACATGGCCGCGATGCTTAGCGTGTAATCAAATAAATAACATGCCTTATTTATAAAAAAATATACATTTCTGTTTTTTAAAATGTATTAAATTTTGTTTGGTTATTTTAATTTTATTTCTCAAGTTTATTTAAGGAGATGGTAGGGACAATGAGATGAGATTCCATGATGGAATTTATAGGTACCAGTAGCATTATGAAAACATGTAAAATCTGGGGGTGGGAATAGGTCCGTACCTACTTTAACTGATACAAAACAATAATACAAACATAATACTAAATAAATAAAAAATAAGCTCTTTTAACTTTTTTCTATAGCTATTTCAAAAAATATATCAAAAGATTGTTTGATTTTAAATATCACAAAGAAATTAATAAAATGGGTTGGGTTTCAACCTAAAGCTGTGTCCACACATAGTCTACGGTCGATCGATCTCAACTGAAATCGTCCACACTGCCTCGACAACGTAAATTCATCTCGTCGATCGACCACCCTCGACTATGTATGGACACGTCGATCGATCTCAACTGAAATCGTCCACACTGCCTCGACAACGTAAATTCATCTCGTCGATCGACCACCCTCGACTATGTATGGACACAGCTTACTGAATTAATCAAGTTATAACCCAGTGGCTTATGTAATGTAACAAAGTTCCTGAAAAAAATCCGACGTTAAACAATGTCAAGCATAACTACAGCTAATT
Organism: Diaphorina citri; assembly: GCF_000475195.1. Lineage (NCBI taxonomy): Eukaryota > Metazoa > Arthropoda > Insecta > Hemiptera > Psyllidae > Diaphorina > Diaphorina citri. Next base: position 55,139 of record NW_007378122.1, read on the forward strand.
AAGCTAGTCAGTCTTAGTTTGAACTAAAATCTTCTACAACTAATGCTTGGAATTGACCAAGGAATCATAAAATATCACAGACCAAAATATTCTACTACACATTTGTAGAAAGGGAATTTGGAGCGAGAGAAAACAAAGGCTCCGACGTTAAACAATGTCAAGCATAACTACAGCTAATTAAGCTAGTCAGTCTTAATTTGAACTAAAAACTTCTACAACTAATGCTTGGAATTGACCAAGGAATCATAAAATATCACAGACCAAATATTCTACTACACATTTGTAGAAAGGGAATTTGGAGCGAGAGAAAACAAAGGTCATAAATGTAGTAGTAGGTAAATAATCAGATACATAAAAAAAAAAAAAAAAAAAAAAAAAAAAAAGCAAGTCAATTTCCTTTTTAACAAGCATGCATTTGATTTTTCACAAGTTTTTATGCTAGTCTTTTTTTTTGTCCCTCTGTGAATTGTGACGTATTCCATATGTAACAGATACTATTTTGCTTTTATTTGTGTGTTGTGCTTCTTACAATTTTATTATTAGCCCTTTACTGTCCAAGTGTCCCACTGTCCAGACACAATAACCTAGCACAACTGCACTTGTCTTGTAAACACTACAGTTTTGTGTTCTTGTCCTAACAGCACGAGTTAACTCACTAATATTTCCAAAATTAAGAAGTCTAGCACATTGCACGTTTTGATAGACCAAAGATTGAATTGGGGAAAGGAGAAAATTAAGAGATAGATGAAGAAAATAAACAGAAGGAAGGATTGAATAAACCATACACAACTATTGTGTAAAGTGTAAACCATACATAACCAATCTGTACACCATACTTTTCTGTCCAGTATAGCTTGACTAATATCGTGTTGTTTATTTTCCCAGGAGGGCATGCTGAACAAGCTTCAAGCCCGCGTGGAGACAGAGGAGACCCGATGGAACGCTCAGATCGAAAGTCTCACACTAGAGCGAGACCAACTAGAAGAGCAAGTGAGAAAGCTCGCCTCCAATGTAAGCAACACAACGTCTTCCTACGACTCCAAAGATTTGGCCGAAGAAGTGAAAATCCTCACCAGCTCGCTGGAAGAAGAGAAGGCCAAAACCGCCGAGGCTACCAAGGAGATTCAGAAGCTCAAGTCGCAGCTGAAGATCGGGTTCGACTCCCTCCAGGCGGAACAGAAATCCGTCGAGCTACTGGAGGCTCAGGTTGCACAATTGAAGGTAAGTTGAAGTGTTTCCTGTTCTAAAGCTTAGTGTTCACTGGGCATTAAATACCTGAGCAAGTTGACTTGCGTTGTCCCTCTGTGAATTGTGACGTATTCCATATGTAACAGATACTATTTTGCTTTTATTTGTGTGTTGTGCTTCTTACAATCTGACTTGCGCAAGTGACTCAGAGCAAATACCTAAAGGTGTGTCCAAACATAGTCGATCGACGAGGTGAATATGTTGTCGAAGCAGTGACACCTTTACACAAGAGACAGACTTTTGTGAACATTAAGAACCCCTGTTCAGCTTAACCCCATATACAAAAAGTCCAATCTGAGGCTTAGGTGTAGATGCTAGACAGCCCTAAAGGATGGGTTAAGCTTCTACGAAGAAACCCTGGTCTAGACAAAAGCCTACCAACTCACGGTTCACAGGTTCAAGGATGGGTCATAAATTCGGACCAAGCACCAGGCAGGTTGTCAGATTTGAGTTCAACATATGGGGTACAACACTGCAGGGCGAGTAACTGTCCCAGGTCAAATCCTTCACTGTCCTCCATTGAAACTTCAACTAGGCTTTTCCTAAACAAACATCAGATAGGATTAGTTAGGCCAGCCTAGTTAGCTTAGTTGGTAGTGCGTCTGCCTTGTAAGCGCTAGGCCGCGGGTTCGATTCCCGCCCGGGGCGGATTTTTAGTTGGTAGTGCGTCTGCCTTGTAAGCGCTAGGCCGCGGGTTCGATTCCCGCCCGGGGCGGATTTTATCCTGCTGCGTCTGCCTTGTAAGCGCTAGGCCGCGGGTTCGATTCCCGCCCGGGGCGGATTTTATCCTGATGGGATAATGTTCGGGTGGCGCGTCTGCCTTGTAAGCGCTAGGCCGCGGGTTCGATTCCCGCCCGGGACGGATTTTATCCTGATGGGATAATGTTCGTTCTCGAAACGGCTGGCTTTCTCCTATCCTGTCTTCCTTCTCTCTTCGATTTCGGGACGATAAGACTATAGTAGTTACAGTTCCCTCTGTCAAACCTACGGCTGGCTTTCTCCTATCCTGTCTTCCTTCTCTCTTCGATTTCGGGACGATAAGACCATAGCAGTTACAGTTCCCCCTGGCTTTCTCCTATCCTGTCTTCCTTCTCTCTTCGATTTCGGGACGATAAGACCATAGCAGTTACAGTTCCCTCTGTGTTCCTATCCTGTCTTCCTTCTCTCTTCGATTTCGGGACGATAAGACCATAGCAGTTACAGTTCCCTCTGTCGGCAGGCTTTCTCCTATCCTGTCTTCCTTCTCTCTTCGATTTCGGGACGATAATCGCTTTCTCCTATCCTGTCTTCCTTCTCTCTTCGATTTCGGGACGATAAGACCATAGCAGTTACAGTTCCCTCTGTCAACTTTCTTCCACCTGGCTTCCTTCTCTCTTCGATTTCGGGACGATAAGACCATAGCAGTTACAGTTCCCTCTGTCAAACCTCTTTAAAATGGTTCGATTCCCGCCCGGGGCGGATTTTATCCTGATGGGATAATGTTCGTTCTCGGAACGGCTGGCTTTCTCCTATCCCTCTCTTCCTTCTCTGATTTTGGGACGATAAGACCATAGCAGTTACAGTTCCCTCTGTCAAACCTCTTAACAAAAAAATACATGTGTTTTTTTTTTTTATCCTGATGGGATAATGTTCGTTCTCGGAACGGCTGGCTTTCTCCTATCCTGTCTTCCTTCTCTCTTCGATTTCTCTAGCAGTCACAGTTCCCTCTGTCAAACCTCTTTAAAAAAAAACTTGATATTTGCATTCGCTTAAAAAAGTACAGTTACGGAAGCTGGCTTTCTCCTATCCTGTCTTCCTTCTCTCTTCGATTTCGGGACGTTAAGACCATAGCAGTTACAGTTCCCTCTGTCAAACCTCTTAAAAAAAAAAGAAAGTAAAAAACTCCGTTTAAATTTTAATCTCGGTTTAAGAAATCTGATTGGCTGAAATGTTCGAGTGTAAACTCGCTTAGCGGCCCCTGGCCTAAATAAACTCTGGCTGTACTTACACACTCATGATCTTGGCCTGGTAGGTCTGGCCTATTTGTAGCATGGAGCTCCACACGCGTAAATATTTCACGTAATCTTGGGACACTATGAAGTCCCGGTTGGGACAGACAGCAATGTTGTGCAGCTGACAGTGAATAGCCTGAAAAAAAATACAAAAAATAGAATATACCTCGTTTATCCTGCTCGAATGAGACTAAAAATCCCTTTGTCCCAGCAGTCTAAACAAGCTCTATGCTTTGGACGTTCAAACAAAGAAACAAGAGAGGTAGCGAAGTCAGCGATTAGATAAGTACCTGGTACCCACAGTATAAAATAAATTAAAGAACATTAAAACACACCGACCTTTTCCTATAATAATCGATAGAATATCCTTGTTGATAGAATATTATCCTTTTTTCATCCACGACTTCCATGATACACTAGTTTACCAAATTACCAATTTTCAAGTCAATCGGCCCAGTAAAATTGACCCATATTGTCATAAGGACTCATAATGGGTGATAGAATATCCTTGTTGATAGAATATTATCCTTTTTTCATCCACGACTTCCATGATATGATACACTAGTTTACCAAATTACCAATTTTTAAGTCAATCGGCCCAGTAAAATTGACCCATATTGTCATAAGGACTCATAATGGGTAATGGGTTACCTTAGCTAGAGCAGTTTCACTCACCTGGTAAGGGATAGATATAGAGTCAGGCTGGATTTCCCTGATAGCACTGCTAGGTACATAATTCTCCGTGCCAAAGTCGACAAAGAAAACCTGGAAACAATTCAAGAAGGCCAGCCTAGTTAGCTTGGTTGGCAGCGCGCCTGCCTTGTGTTCTCCGTGCCAAAGTCGACAAAGAAAACCTGGAAACAATTCAAGAAGGCCAGCCTAGTTAGCTTGGTTGGCAGCGCGCCTGCCTTGTAAGCGCTAGGCCGCGGGTTCGATTCCCGCCCAGGACGGATTTTATCCTTAACGGATAAGGTTCGTTCTCGGAACGGCTGGCTTCCTTCTATCCTGTCTTCCTTCTCTTTTCGATTTCGGGACAATCAGACCTTAGCAGTTACAGTGTCTACTATCAAATCTCTTGAAAAAAAATGATAATAATAATAAAAATAAAAAAATCAAAGCAAGATATGTAGTTTACCTTGAACAAGTCTTGCCCTTCGACTTTAGCCAAAATGATAATAATAATAAAAATAAAAAAATCAAAGCAAGATATGTAGTTTACCTTGAACAAGTCTTGCCCTTCGACTTTAGCCTGGACCACAGAACGATACCACTTGTTTGATTTCGGATCACATGTCATCACCAGCTTGCCGGGTCGTATGAATGCTACAGGCTGAAACTCCGAGAACACTTGGGGCGAGTTGCATTTGAAGAACAAATTCTTGAAGCCCAGTTCATAATCTGTGGACAAGAAATTTCGAAATGACATTAGCGAATTTTTGCAACTAAAATTAGCTTCTCCTTAACTGAATTCCTTAACGTTATTTGACGAAAACTCCTTTCTGCTCTTTCTCGTCAAGGGACCAATTTCTGGCCCAGAGTAAACTCGGAAAGTTCAGAATATCTGCCACAACAAACTGTTCATAGCGCCTCTGCCTTGTAAGGTTAAGGATTCGATTACCGCCCAGGCCGAACATTATCCTAGATAAGGCTGGGATCTCGGGATAATAAGACCTAAGCTTTTACAGTTCCCTCTATCAAAACCTCTTACAAAATTTAACACAGTTTCTGCTCTTTCTCGTCAAGGGACCAATTTCTGGCCCAGAGTAAACTCGGAAAGTTCAGAATATCTGCCACAACGAACTGTTCATAGCGCCTCTGCCTTGTAAGGTTAAGGATTCGATTACCGCCCGGGCCGAACTTTATCCTAGATAAGGCTGGGATCTCGGGATAATAAGACCTAAGCTTTTACAGTTCCCTCTATCAAAACCTCTTACAAAATTTAACACACACCCAATTGTAAAGTGATTACTTGTACTGCTGTGATGTTCACTTCAAATATGGCATTCCTTTTTTTGGCTAAACACAAATAGGTTATAATGAAATAATTACCTGGAAACACACCCAACGTTTGACAGTAGAACTCTCCGATGGCCGGTATATGTGTGACTCGGATTCGAATGGTTTTCGACGCTTTCGATTGGAGCAAAGTTTCCTGCTTCAAGGTCCTCCAAAACCACTTCTGAGTTTTCTCTGCGCTTTCTCCAGAGGCACTTGGGCCTTTGATTCTATTAGGAGAACTATCTCTGCATTTCTTTCTGGGTCCACTACTGTCAGTATTGTATTTGGTTTCACATGGACCATTGGGGACTATATTGGTTGCACTGGTGGTATCTGGAATGTTGCTGGTTTCGGGCAGGGTGGCATTGGGTGTAGAGATCCGGGTTCGAGGTTTCGGTGCAGAAGTTGAAGTGTCCTGAAAATGGAAAGAAATATGCAAATACATTTTTTAATTGTTCTCAAGTTTAGCCAGGTTGATGTATTATAACCCAGTTTTTGTACATCGAGGTAATTATTACATAAATATTACACATCTAGGTATCCATAACCGGAAAAGATTTCTGGCTTACCGGGATTTGGAACACAGCTTCGCCAGTTAGAGATAAGATAAGATGTACTATCTGTACTTTCTTTTTTAGTATAAGCAACTCTTTTTTTACATTGTATTGTAATTTTTATAGAAAATGGCCATTTGTAAAAAAACAACAACAACAACGTAATTTTATTTTAAAAATATTGCACCAAATTATTTACACACATGGCCGCGATGCTTAGCGTGTAATCAAATAAATAACATGCCTTATTTAGGCTGCGGGAGTAAAGGGACTTTTCAGTCTCATCTTGGTAGTATAAGCAGGGTATATGTTAATTCTAATCGTTCTAATTAATTGATATCTTACCTCAGAGCTCACATCCGCAGAGTTGGTCAAACATTCAAATATGTTCTTGTTCTGTGCCAAAGTCTTCAGACTAGGTCCTGGATGATTCGAATGGAATTTGCGAGGTCTGCCTCTCGAGCTTTTCTTCTTCTTTACGCTCACCTCTTGCAGACGCACTTTGTCAGGTTTGGCCTCTAAGGAGGTACTCTCAGTGACTTTGGACTCACGAGAATTCCCAGTGTTGATATTAGAATCGTTGTCATTCATATCAGGAACACAAATCTCTTTAGTATCAGGAGACACCTCTTCATTGACGATAAGATCAACAAGTTTCTCTTCGTTCACCTTGGAATCAAGAGGGGATTTGTTTGCTATCGCATCGGAAGGAACATTTGTTTTGTTATCCTGGGTGATTATTTTACTTTCGGGCACATGATGCTCATTTTCATGGGGTAACTTTTCAGGAGCAAGTCTTTCATTTTCTTCAAAGTTGAGTAAGTTACTGGGTTTTGCTTCCATTGTAGAAACTTTATCCTGGGTTTCAAATGATCTATCAATATGTTTAGTATTATCTAGACTTCCATTTTCCTTCGCTTGTTGCAGTGTTGCTTCGACGTACTCCTGTATCCTTTTCTGTTTTTCCCTCTCGTCTGTTTGCAGGCTGGATATGATGGTTGTGAAGTTAGCTTTCACGACGTTCCTCGACTTGGATTTCTTACTGACTGGGGGGACTTTGCTTCCCATTAACGAAGAGTCACTACTGCTCACTAGAAGATTTTCATTCAGGCTTTTGTCCAGACTGCTTGTTTTTCGATCTCCGAGTAACACATTCGTGGTGCTTCTTTGATAGTCCGACTGTACTTTGTAATCAATATGTGTACCGTATTCAACGTTTTTGTGATCCATACCTGTCCCATGTTCTAAATATGCTTTGTGATCTGTATTTCTCATCGGGAAATTTCCCTACTCAAACACCAATGAACTTTAAGCTTTCTACTACGTGTAGTGCCAAGGCAGTGTAGGGGAAAGTTCCCCCTGGCATTCGAACTTAAGCTCCTCCTCTTTTTGAACTTCGATGCTGTGTTGACAAAGTTAGGTACTTTGGGTGGGTATTCGGGTGGGGACCTTGCTGCTCGACAGTCCTGGGAAGCTTAAAAAAACCGCTCGCAATTTTTTTTCTTTTGAAATTATTATTTTTTAATTTCCCTCTTATTTATTTTTAAATTTTCATTTAATTTCTTTATACCTAAAATATTATTATTTATTTATTCCCGAAATTATTTTTCCCGTTGCAAAAAACACGGGATGACACACTTGTAAACAGCTAGTAATAATATAAATTATAATATAGATTTAAAGGAAAAAAGAAAAGAAATTTTATATATTTATTTATATTCCTTTGTATAAAGTATTTCGCATTAATTATTAAGAATAAAAAAAATATACATTTCTGTTTATTAAAATGTATTCTGGCTTACCGGGATTTGGAACACAGCTTCGCCAGTTAGAGATAAGATAAGATGTACTATCTGTACTTTCTTTTTTAGTATAAGCAACTCTTTTTTTACATTGTATTGTAATTTTTATAGAAAATGGCCATTTGTAAAAAAACAACAACAACAACGTAATTTTATTTTAAAAATATTGCACCAAATTATTTACACACATGGCCGCGATGCTTAGCGTGTAATCAAATAAATAACATGCCTTATTTAGGCTGCGGGAGTAAAGGGACTTTTCAGTCTCATCTTGGTAGTATAAGCAGGGTATATGTTAATTCTAATCGTTCTAATTAATTGATATCTTACCTCAGAGCTCACATCCGCAGAGTTGGTCAAACATTCAAATATGTTCTTGTTCTGTGCCAAAGTCTTCAGACTAGGTCCTGGATGTATAAGCAGGGTATATGTTAATTCTAATCGTTCTAATTAATTGATAACTTACCTCAGAGCTCACATCCGCAGAGTTGGTCAAACATTCAAATATGTTCTTGTTCTGTGCCAAAGTCTTCAGACTAGGTCCTGGATGATTCGAATGGAATTTGCGAGGTCTGCCTCTCGAGCTTTTCTTCTTCTTTACGCTCACCTCTTGCAGACGCACTTTGTCAGGTTTGGCCTCTAAGGAGGTACTCTCAGTGACTTTGGACTCACGAGAATTCCCAGTGTTGATATTAGAATCGTTGTCATTCATATCAGGAACACAAATCTCTTTAGTATCAGGAGACACCTCTTCATTGACGATAAGATCAACAAGTTTCTCTTCGTTCACCTTGGAATCAAGAGGGGATTTGTTTGCTATCGCATCGGAAGGAACATTTGTTTTGTTATCCTGGGTGATTATTTTACTTTCGGGCACATGATGCTCATTTTCAATTGTCATTCATATCAGGAACACAAATCTCTTTAGTATCAGGAGACATCTCTTCATTGACGATAAGATCAACAAGTTTCTCTTCGTTCACTTTGGAATCAAGAGAGGATTTGTTTGCTATCGCATCGGAAGGAACATTTGTTTTGTTATCCTGGGTGATTATTTTACTTTCGGGCACATGATGCTCATTTTCATGGGGTAACTTTTCAGGAGCAAGTCTTTCATTTTCTTCAAAGTTGAGTAAGTTACTGGGTTTTGCTTCCATTGTAGAAACTTTATCCTGGGTTTCAAATGATCTATCAATATGTTTAGTATTATCTAGACTTCCATTTTCCTTCGCTTGTTGCAGTGTTGCTTCGACGTACTCCTGTATCCTTTTCTGTTTTTCCCTCTCGTCTGTTTGCAGGCTGGATATGATGGTTGTGAAGTTAGCTTTCACGACGTTCCTCGACTTGGATTTCTTACTGACTGGGGGGACTTTGCTTCCCATTAACGAAGAGTCACTACTGCTCACTAGAAGATTTTCATTCAGGCTTTTGTCTAGACTGCTTGTTTTTCGATCTCCAAGTAACACATTCGTGGTGCTTCTTTGATAGTCCGACTGTACTTCGTAATCAATATGTGTACCGTATTCAACGTTTTTGTGATCCATACCTGTCCCATGTTCTAAATATGCTTTGTGATCTGTATTTCTCATCTTAAATTCGTTATTACTTTGATCATTTGTATTTTTGACGTCTCGGTGACTCGGAAATTTCAACCGATTCACAATATGTCCACTGCTCTTTATAGACAAAGTATTCTGCTCTCCTACTTGGGTCACAAGGCAGTTATCTCGGCCGTCATTCGACTTTGTATTTTTGACGTCTCGGTGACTCGGAAATTTCAACTGATTCACAATATGTCCACTGCTCTTTATAGACAAAGTATTCTGCTCTCCTACTTGGGTCACAAGGCAGTTATCTCGGCCGTCATTCGATTTCAAATTTCTCTGCATGTTACATAGCTTACTCTCGTTGTTTAGAAGCAAAGGTTCGCTTGTGGATGGTTCATTTATAAACGCATCTCTTACCTCCGTATTGCAAATCTTTTCCTGAATTTCCACAGCGTGGTCAAATCTTCCATCACTCGATATTTTACAGTCGTTGCTTCGATTCAATTTTGAACTTCTCACGTAAGACTTCCCACTCTTGTACTCATCAGAAGATGATAACCGACTTCCTATCTCGGCAAGTTTCCTCTCGTTGTCAGACAGGTGTTGTGGTCAAATTTTCCATCACTCGATATTTTACAGTCGTTGCTTCGGTTCAATTTTGAACTTCCCACGTAAGACTTCCCACTCTTGTACTCATCAGAAGATGATAACCGACTTCCTATCTCGGCAAGTTTCCTCTCGTTGTCAGACAGGTGTTGTATGTTTGCCAGTTGCATGAATTGTGCTTTTCTTAACACATGCGCTGTGTTCTCAATGTCTCGATTATATCTATCCAGCAATTGCCCCACTAGAGACAACTGTTCTGAGCTCATACAGGAAACGTTCGAGTTTCTAGACATGCGACCTAGATCACTTTCGACTGGTTTACTGAATTGTTCCCCTTTAATGTCTTCCTCTTTAACTTCCATACCAGGAATGGGGATATCAGCACCACACTGGGACATGGTAGATGAAGGTCGAGAGATAGGACGCAATAATGATGAAGACATGGGAGTAGGCACGAATGTTACAGGAATATTCCTGGATGTGTTGGGAACTGAAGATGTCGGGAGAAATGTTCGACTGGATAGCAACAAATCAGTTTGCTCAAGTAAATTTCTCACGTCTGAACTAACATCGGGAGGCAGGGTAGGAATATTTGTGCTCCTATTTACGGGACTGTTTTGGGAGATTGGGCGAGTAAATTTCTTACGTCTGAACTAACATCGGGAGGCAGGGTAGGAATATTTGTGCTCCTATTTACGGGACTGTTTTGGGAGATTGGGCGACTGATGGGAGTAGTGGTTACAGTAGTTACAGGAACTATTGATGCTGGAGAAGGCATCACATGTACTGTTGAGGTGGATACAGGAATGAAACCAATTTCTGACGAGGCATGTGGGACGTCTTCCGATTTTTCAGAGATGTTTTCTTGGTCTAAAATATGTATACTGAGTTCAGGTGTATCTGGTTCAGCTTCAGATCGAATATTGATCAGAGGATCTTCATTATTAATTTCAAGATCAATTAGATCTCCATTATGATCAACCCCAGTCGGTAAAGCGCTCACTTGGGGCGAATTTTTTACTTTTTCGGGTGAAATATTTTCGGAAATTCGTGAATTTTTCACTTTTATATTTTGCACCATGTCCTGAAGCCTGTTGATCAACTGATAGGTTCCTGAAAACAAATGAGAAACTCTGGTGTCAACATGTGGGTCAAGTAGGAACAAAAGAGAGAAAATTTTTGAAATAGATCTCAAAAACCCTTTTCCTATCCTGGAGCATTTTTGGCATGCACTTGCAAATGCCTAGTATTTTCGACAAGTTATTAACTTTAAGAGTATTCCATTAAATAATACCAATTTTGCTTTTGTTATAGGTCATCTCCCACCAAACCCATTGTTGCTTACCTTTGGTTAGTCTTAAACAAGGGATCAAAACAAGCGTTTGGTCAGTCCTAATCCTAAACAACCGTCACACAAGGGACCAACCAATATTGTTGAATTTCAGCTAGATTAATTACCATAGCTCCAAGGCTTGGCTCTAACTCCCACCATGCTCAAATTCTCTCGGACTTGTTTTTTTTTTTTTTTTTTTTTTTTTTTTTTTTGGGGGAATAATGGAAAATTCCATGGACAAAAAGGAGGAAGAAAAGTTACAAACATGCAGGAAAACGGTCTTCTCAACAAATGGAAAATCCTAGTCACCAAAGAAGGGACCACCAAGGAAGACCAAAGAAGAAGTGGTATCCCCGGGGGAATAAAGGAAAATTCCATGGACAAAAGGAGGAAGAAAATTTACAAACATGCAGGAAAACGGTCATCTCAACAAATGGAAAATCCTAGTCACCAAAGAAGGGACCACCAAGGAAGACCAAAGAAGAAGGAAATTTCACATGCAGGAAAACATGGTGTCTCTTCACCAAAATGAACAAAGGACAAGGAATTCCCATGTAGAAGGATAAGGATATCAGGATCATTTTTCTCCACACTTAAACGCAGTCTTGGCCAAACCTTTATCTTTGCTGTCGGCTGGTGGGGTGGGGGCTGGGGTAGGAGGAACAGGGGTGGGGTTGGTAGCGTGGCCATTGACCTTGGTGTGGATGGCAAACCCGGAAGACACCAGAAGATCGTTGATACATTCCCCTCCCTCGTTACGAATCACCACAGACCAGGAACTGGAAGGACAGAAACAAACTCGTGTTAGATTCTAGCAGTAGACAACTTTTTAGGAGAAATTTAAAAAAATATGGGGACTAGTAGGGGAAAATGTTCCCAAATGTAAACACTTCTTATCATGAAGACAATTATTACTGTCATCTAAATTTTAGGAAGTTGCCAATTGCAACGTCTCACAAGTTGAGGGGGAAAAACACACACATACAGACGCTCACACAACGACTACTGTTGCATGGTTTATTCACCAAGTTCTTTACTTTTACTCGTAGCTTTGAAAAAAAATCTTTACCTTGGACATATTAAGTTGAGGGGGAAAAACACACACATACAGACGCACACACAACGACTACTGTTGCATGGTTTATTCACCAAGTTCTTTACTTTTACTCGTAGCTTTGAAAAAAAATCTTTACCTTGGACATATTTTCGCCCTCGGGAAAAAAAAAAGCTTTAGCTTTCGCATATTTTCACCAGAAGCCCGAAAAATGTGTTTGGAGCCCATATTTTACCATATTGATGACGCAGCTTTCTAAGTAATATCTCACCTGGAAGTATCATTATTGTTGGAAGGCTGGAATGTCAGATAGAACACTTCGTGCGGAGTTTTGTTACAGAACTGAGAGAACATCTCTATCGCTGCCTCACTCCAACCCACCGAACTCACTGGTGCAAGCTGAGAACAATACATCATCATTGTTAAATAAGTAACGTAAGGGGTTATAAATTGGCCTCACTCCAACCCACCGAACTCACTGGTGCAAGCTGAGAACAATACATCATCATTGTTAAATAAGTAACGTAAGGGGTTATAAATTGTATGAAAAAAAAAAGTGTTTTCTATTTTTGGGATTTTTCTCCGTTTACATAGCGCGTCTGCCTTGTGAGCGCTAGGCCGCGGGGTTCGAATCTCGCCCGGGGCGGACTTTAAGGTACGGTTTCCTAGCGACGTGTTTTCTGCGCAGCGCGGAACCGAACACGTCGGCAGGAGCGTGAAATATATGTCATTGTTATTGCGTTCATTTCTCTCATACTTAACAATTCTATCATTCATCAAGTTTTCCATAACAAATGCTCTAATAGCTTTGCTCATTTGCGACAGCTTCCTGGTGTGATTTTTACTTTGAAAGGAAAAAAAGCTTTAGCTTTCGCATATTTTCGCCAGAAGCCCGAAAAATGTGTTTGGAGCCCATATTTTACCATATTGATGACGCAGCTTTCTAAGTAATATCTCACCTGGAAGTATCATTATTGTTGGAAGGCTGGAATGTCAGATAGAACACTTCGTGCGGAGTTTTGTTACAGAACTGAGAGAACATCTCTATCGCGGCCTCACTCCAACCCACCGAACTCACTGGTGCAAGCTGAGAACAATACATCATCATTGTTAAATAAGTAACGTAAGGGGTTATAAATTGTATGGAAAAAAAAAATATTTTCTATTTTTAGGATTTTTCTCCGTCTGCCTTGAGCACTAGGCCGCGGGGTTCGAATCTCGCCCGGGGCGGACTTTATCCTGAACGGATAATGTTCGTTCTCGGAACGGCTAGCTTTCTCCTATCCTGTCTTCCTCCTTCTCTCTTCGATTTCGGGACAACAAGGCCTTTACAGTTCCCTATATCAAACCTAAAACAAAAAAAAAAAATAATAATAAAAAACGGATAGAATTTGAGAGCAAAACAAAGAAAGTCATTTGATGTTATCTGTTTATCCCAATCCCATAAATCCCATAAACAGGTCTTGTTTATTGTTCCATAAAATGTAATGTTATTACCAATCAAATATATAAGACCTTGTTTAGACTGCGAGAGTAAAGGGGTGTTAATACATAAAGGACATATTTTGAACAATAATCACAAAAGAGTTTCCAACACACGAGTACAGGTAAAAACACACTGTCTTAAATACATTGAAAAATTTACCTGAAAAGACTCATCCACTTGGCTCCATTATCCTGTCTAAAAAAGTTGTCATACTTAGCCGTCTCTGAAATACTTACCTATTTGTCTATTCTATTACATTGCAATAGATTTAGCAATCCCATTAAGTAAGAAAAAAAGCAACACTAAAAAGTCGATTTCTCTACACACTCGTGCCTACTGGGCCCACTATTTTAAGTACTTACCTATTTGTCTATTCTATTACATTGCGATAGATTTAGCAATCCCATTAAGTAAGAAAAAAAGCAACACTAAAAAGTCGATTTCTCTACACACTCGTGCCTACTGGGCCCACTATTATACTTACCTATTTGTCTATTCTATTACATTGCGATAGAATTAGCAATCCCATTAAGAAAGAAAAAAAAAGCAACACTAAAAAGTCGATTTCTCTACACACTCGTGCCTACTGGGCCCACTATTTCAAGTGACTTACCATGGGGTATAAAAGGAAAAAAAAAGCAACACTAAAAAGTCGATTTCTCTACACACTCGTGCCTACTGGGCCCACTATTTCAAGTGACTTACCATGGGGTATACGGGCCAGACTAGGGATCACAGTAGTAATACGAGGCACTTTAGGATTTGCTGTCAGCAGCTCAGGTGGACAGCAGGACACAATACTAGCACAGTTGGTACCACAGTCACACTTGGACTTGCTACGCTCGGCCACCAAGCTTTCTGAACTAGGCGAGGCCATGTTTTCATTGGTGAAATAGACGTCGATTTCTTTCTTCCCTGTTACACCTGCTGCACCCCCTGCTATCAGCATGGCCTTTTTTTTATTCCCTCTAGCTAGAGGCTAGAAAATAGAATGACCCAAGAGAGGGCTAGGTGGCTTATAAAAGTTAATACATAAAAGACATATTTTGAACATTAATCACAAAAGAGTTTCCAACACACGAGTACAGGTAAAAACACACTGTCTTAAATACATTGAAAAATTTACCTGAAAAGACTCATCCGTGTATTTACAATTATTAACTTCTTGAATTTATCAAGTGACAAACTGAACAATAGAAGGTAGAAACTCGTAAGTAGGAAATTTTGATTTCTAACTTATAGACAAATCCCCAATTTACTCCAACATCATCATCATTTACTCCAACATGGAGTGACTGAGATATTAGCAAAAAAGAGAGTAGGCCTTGGCTCTCATGGGTTAAAGTAATAATAATAATAATAATAATAATAGAACATTGAAATGAGACCTAGTGTGAAGGTCTCAACTTTAACTTTCCTCAACCACTTACCCCATCTAGAGAGCAGAACATTGAAATGAGACCTAGTGTGAAGGTCTCAACTTTAACTTTCCTCAACCACTTACCCCATCTAGAGAGCATCGTACACACAGAGCGTAAAGACTGACAGCCTCTTCGTCCAATTCATAGATATTATCCAGAGTAGCCATCTTATAATCCCCAGTATCAATGTCAAGTATTGTGACCACCGCACCTTGAACACATCCCATTACCACACCACGCACAACCATACGTTTCATGTCCACAGCAATCACACAGTCTTTTTCTTCAACACAGGAACTCTTGTGCAGCTTCTTTGAGATAATTTTTCTCCTGTTGAAAGAAATAAGTATTAGTTGTTTGCTTTTCTTCCTCCTATTTACATTTTTTTTTTTTTTTTTTTTTTAATAGCTCATTTATTTCCATTATTAATACCTATCATTACTGTCATTTGTTGGAATGTATGATTTATTTATGTAAATAAATGAAAAGTATTCTTATATATTAAAAAAAAACCCATGTTCACCTATACATATTAATGTATAAGGAATCTTAGAAGATCAATGTTTCACACCTGAAACCCAGGAATGGAGATAAGAGATGATTTTACTTAGTTAAATGATGTACTTGCTTATGTACTTTTTTGTGCCAAGTATCAGAACTACTTACTTCAAACTGGACCTGATTTCTTTCAGTTTGGATTTCCTATTATGGCACAGAGTCAGATCATTGGGAGAAGTACCACCTGCATATTTGACCGAGTAAGAAACATCCATGTTTGCAGGGAAGAAGTTGAACTTGAGCTGAGGATAATCTTGATTGATACGAGTGTCCACATCTGAGTAAAGTTGGGCCAGTTTGTCAATAGAGGATTCCAATTCTTTCAGGTCTTTTGAGGGAGATGAAAACAAAGTTTTCAACTGAAAGTGAAATCAGTTTAAAATTAGAGATAGATACATGAATTATCTCACTGCAGGATTTTTACTTTCTATTACCCTTACGTATAGGGAACCTATACAAGGTAATGAGAAAGTATTGCAATCGGTCCAAATTTTTTTTATGACTATTATCTGTTCTTCATTTTCATTTCACTGGATCTTTTGTCTGTCTATGTTCGCCCATCCACCGAACGAGTCATATCACATGACTTGTTAGACTGAATAGATTTTCTCAGCTCTTACCTGGTTTTGATGGTACTTCAAAGTCTTCTGAATCTGATGACTATTATCTGTTCTTCATTTTCATTTCACTGGATCTTTTCTTTGTCTGTCTATGTTCGCCCATCCACCCAACGAGTCATATCACATGACTTATTAGACTGAATAGATTTTCTCAGCTCTTACCTGGTTTTGATGGTACTTCAAAGTCTTCTGAATCTGATGGCCTTGAGAACACACCTTGATTTTTCCCTCTCTCCTATTTCTCCCCTTTCTTTCCCCCATTCCTTTCCCATCTTCTTCGTCTCTCTCATTCCGTTTTTACCCCTCTTTTCCCTTCTATTCTTGTTTCATTTCCTTTTATTGTTCTCTCCTCCTCCTCCTCCTCCTCCTACTCCCTTTTCTTTCTCTTCTCACCTCCTTCTTCCTCTCCTACTTTTTTCTTCCCCTCCCATTCTTCTTTCTCCTTTTCTTTCATTTCCTTTTATTGCTCTCTCCTCTTTTTTTCTGCTCCGTCTCCTTCTTCTTCTTCCTCATCTTCTTCTTTGTTTCCACTTGAGTTTTCCGTCTACACCCGAGCACATGTGACGCCAAATGACGTCATTTATACAGGGTGGTTAAGTATTGAGGATTCATGTCATCCCATTTATTGCTGTAATAATCAGTTGGTTATCCACCCATTCGTAGATTATCCCATCCTTTAGGGCTGTCCAGCCCCTACACATTTGGTTTGTCAGTTTATTCCGGAATAACTATCAGGTCAGTCCCATTTAAACTCAATTTAGTGAATATCATACCTTTTGTCAGTCAATATCCTTGTACGTCCCCCGTTAGTTGGAGGTTTTCCCACAAGAAACTGATGAAAATGACCTCGTCCCTCAAAAAGTGTCCACTATGTAGAGATGTGCGTTAAGAGAGGCTTCACTGTACCTGTACCTTATTCGAAGTTCAATAGAATGGAATATACCTTGTCTTGTTTATACTGCTCGAATAGGCTAAGGAGTCCCTTTACCCCAGCAGTCTAAACGGGGTCTTGTTTATTTGATGGGTTTAAAGGTGCGTCAACACATATAATCGACAGGCTATTCATCGACTGACGTGTCCACACTCCCTACACAACATAGATTTTCCTCGTAAATTGACGGCCGGTCTACTATGTTTGGACACACCTTGAGAACGGATTGAAGTAAAATTCATACCTTGCTTCCTCAATGGTGACGAGGGACACCAGATTGTTGACTTGGGAATAGTGCGCGCACAAAAGACACAATGACCGAAATTGGTGGAGAGGCTTCGTACATCGACCCGTCCCATGATGGAACGATTATGGATTGATTGATTGATAGATTGATCGATCCCAAGGGCAAGGTAAACCTAGACCCTTGACAAATGGAGTGTGACTGAAGGCATGTGATGTGTTATATTTGCCAGAGTAGTTAACTTGGAGGGTAGCGTGTCTACCTTATAAGTGCTAGTTTGCAAGTTCAATTCCCACCTGGGGCAAACTTTATCACAGATAAGATTCGTTCTCGGAACAGGGACGATAAGACCTCAGCACTTACAGTTCCCTCTATCAAACTCAATTCTTCCTCCAGTTGTTCCATGTGCGCCGTGTTCTCCTCTATGATATTCACGTAGAATTTGCCCGGAGTTTCAATGAATGAGACAAGCGCCTTGCGTTCCTGTCCGGGTTCAACCAGCAGTACGGAACCTGGCAACTTAACACTTTGCACCTTGTCCAGATCTGAGAAAAAGGGAGGGGAAAATACAGTGAAATCGTTCTCGTGTTTTAATGAAATTTATAAGCAATGGGTATTAAGTGTTGAGATTAAAAATGACAAAAAGACAGAAGATATATATATATTTTTTTAGAGATTTGATAGAGGGGACTGTAACAACGGAGATCTAATCGTCCTGAAACCGAAGAAAGCCAGCCATTCCGGAACGAGCCAGCCATTAAGTTTAGAATAAAGTTCGCACGGGCGGAAATCGATCCCGCGAACTAGCGCTTACAAGGTAGACGAGTTAACCTCCTAAGCCAACTAGGGGAAAAAAAATCAAGTTGAAACGTAGAAGCTACTTGGTTTGTTCAACGAGGAATCCTTTACTTCCACAATATAGATGTACAATGTGGAAATGCGTTAGTCTGTTAAAATAAAATACTACATAAATTGTTTTGTACAAAGCTTATGGTACCTGAGATCAATCAATGTAATTTCTCAATCACATGGTATTTTAAGGCTAAAAATTGAGAAATCACATTGATTCAACTAGGGGGAAAAATCAATTTGAAACGTAGAAGCTACTTGGTTTGTTCAACGAGGAATCCTTTACTTTCTCAATAAAGATGTACAATGTGGAAATGCGTTAGTCTGTTAAAATAAAATACTACAAATATTGTTTCGTACAAAGCTTATGGTACCTGAGATCAATCAATGTGATTTCTCAATCACATGGTATTTTCAGGCTAAAAATTGAGAAATCACATTGATTAAAATACTTACGTTCAGCCACGCAAAAATGTTGCTCCTTGAGGGAAATCCCCTCGCCGCGGGAGTTAGGTCCATTGGTCTGGGCTATGGGCACCAGTTTCTCATCATAGGCCCCTGCTACAAACGCATCCCCCGAAGCGGCATAGCTATCCTCCATGTAGGGGGGCAGAATAGAGTTGGAGTACACGTTAGAACGAGGACCCCGTCTCAAATTGCTGTAGTTACAGGCATTAAAATACTTACGTTCAGTTCAGCCACGCAAAAATGTTGCTCCTTGAGGGAAATGCCCTCGCCACGGGAGTTGGGTCCATTGGTCTGGGCTATGGGCACCAGTTTCTCATCATAGGCCCCTGCTACAAACGTATTTCCTTTACATTCCCTCTATCCTCTTGAAAAATAACAATAAAAACACCTTGTTATACTTACGTTCAGCCACACAAAAATGTTGCTCCTTGAGGGAAATCCCCTCGCCGCGGGAGTTAGGTCCATTGGTCTGGGCTATGGGCACTAGCTTCTCGTCATAGGCCCCTGCTACAAACGCATCCCCCGAAGCTGCATAGCTATCCTCCATGTAGGGGGGCAGAATAGAGTTGGAGTACACGTTAGAACGAGGACCCCGTCTCAAATTGCTGTAGTTACAGGACGAGGAGGAAAGAGAGTTGTCCGACTTGTGCTTGAGATCGTTCGCGATACGCCCGTTTGACCTTCGAGAAAGATAAAGTAAGTAGGTTATAAGTAGTACTTAATTTAACCAACCTTTGATGTATCACAATCAGGGGGTTCCCATTTAAGAATTTGAAGCTAAACCCCCCCTTGAGCCGACCCTGGCTCCGGCCGAAATTTGGCGACTACTAAAAAAAAAAGATGTATTTTAAAAGATCAAGCGTGCCGGGAGGCGCGCGAACGTTAAGAGTTCGAAGCACCATCCGGCCTATAATGAAAGAAAATTTCATGGTTTTCCGGCATTTTCACCTCATAAAACACTGCCCCAAATTTCAACTTCTCATCTTTAGCCATTCAAAAAATATTCAGGGGTTTGAACACTTTTCGAACCAACACTCTGTACCTATACGTATTATTATGTTAAGGCGGTCTCTTCTTGATCCCTGATGTACCAAAAAAGGAGTACCTATACGTAACTCTCTATGGACACAGATATTGAGAGCTCATTTACCACTTGGGTCGGGCGGTCACGTTTCGAATGGGCACCAGAATGCCCTGGGGCTGCACTTTGGGAGACCAGGAGGATCTCTGAATGAGCGGCAAACTTCCGCCCGTCAGTCCGTTGTTCTGATGGGAATGATGAGAAATAAGGGGAGGAGTGGAGAGGAGGGGTTTTCGCTCGTAGAAACTGAAATGGGAGAAGGGAGTAAAAGGAGGAGACGGGGAAAGGGATGGGAGAGATAAATGGGAAGGAGTAAAGGATGATGAAGGAAGAGAGGAAGAAAAGGGAGGTGCGAAGGGAGAAGTAGAAAATGAAGAGAAAGGAAAGCTAGTAAGAGAAGAAGACGGGGAAATAGGACGAGAAAAGGAGTGGATAGCGTCAGACTTTTTTATTCGTTCATCTTTCACCAGGATGAGATTTTTTTTTTTAATATAACAGATGTACAAGTGGGACATTACTCGTCTCTTCCACTATCATCCCTATTTCAAATGAAAACTTCATCTCTCTCGTCCAGTATAGCCCAGGACACAAATATTGGACATATTTTCATCTAATCCACCAATACAAATGAAGGAGGGTAGACCAAAATCCCCAGAACATGGAAGGGCAATCCGTCTCTTGATCAAATCAACAAATGGGTATCCCCGGGGGAATAAAGGAAAATTCCATGGACAAAAAGGAGGAAGAAAATTTACAAACATGCAGGAAAACGGTCTTCTCAACAAATGGACGGGGAAAGGGATGGGAGAGATAAATGGGAAGGAGTAAAGGATGATGAAGGAAGAGAGGAAGGAAAGGGAGGTGCGAAGGGAGAAGTAGAAAATTAAGAGAAAGGAAAGCTAGTAAGAGAAGAAGACGGGGAAATAGGACGAGAAAAGGAGTGGATAGAAGGGAAAGATTCGGAAGAAGAAAAAGAAAATGAACGAAGAGAAGGAGAAAAGGGAGGTGCGAACGGAGATAAAGAGGAAGAAGGAAGAGGAGAGGGAGAAATAGAGGAAGAAGGAAGAGGAGAGGGAGAAATAGAGAATGAAGGAAGAGGAGATGGAGAAAGAGATAATGAAGGCAGAGGAAAGGAAGAAAAGGAGGGAGAAAGAAAAGCTCGGTATAACGAATTGGGAAGAGGAGGAATGATTGGAAGTAGGAAAAAATGGGAGGAAGACGAATATCGGATGTGTTCTCTGGAGTTGAGAAAATAAAATGGTTATGACTTTTTTTTTAAAATCAGGGGTGGGATGGGCTTATTCATCTTGTTTAGCCTACGTATACCAAGAATTCTACTTTATCCCTGACGTCTTATAGAATAAAATACACCCGGCTTATGGGTCCCGCTGGAGGACGTAAAACTGAGACAAAATCAGCCCTGTGAAGCTAGAGACAATAATATTGGCTCTTTTGAGGGTACCTACCTGGACTACGATCAATGAAACGTACCTGTTGTAGTACTCAGGACATCGGACTTCTGTTGTGTTTATAAAATTCCGATTATGTACTAGGCTTGTGCGGGGTCATTCACAAACTTTTTTTCGGGAGGGCTTAGAGACATTTTTCCTTTTTCTTGTTCTTAATTAATGATAGGAGCAACTATTGTCGACTATTTCATACCATGTTCTTGTAAATATGACAAGAATTTAGGTCTTTTTCAACTGGCCCTGCAAAATGGTTATGACTTTTTTTTTTTAAAAAAAATAGGGGTGGGGTGGGCTTATTCATCTTGTTTAGCCTACGTATACCAAGAATTCTACTTTATCCCTAACGTCTTATAGAATAAAATACACCCGGCTTATGGGTCTCGCTGAAGGACGTAAAACTGAGACAAAATCAGCCCTGTGAAGCCAGAGAAAATAATATTGGCTCTTTTGAGGGTACCTACCTGGACTACGGTCAATGAAACGTACCTGTTGTAGTACTCAGGACATCGGACTTCTGTTTCGCTTTTGTTGGCGCTCAGAGTATTGTTCGTGCTGGGAGTTGGTAATAGGGAGGACTTGCTCTTGTTCTTCATCGTGTAATAGAACGGTTCACCTGAAATCAGAACGGCAAAGTTAGGCTCTCTCCACAGCTCGGGGTGTGTAAAGAGTGAGTGAGTTATAACAAATGTAAACATAGTCTCTACTCTCTAGTTATACCTGTTTTTCGTCATCGTTTATTGTAAATTGTGTCATTATTTGTAAATTGTATTTGTATAATGTGTATTAACAATACAATAAAAATTGAATTGAATTGAATTGAACAATATCTCTGTTCAGTGGACTACTCGGTCAATCATACACAAAAAGCCAACCTTGATGCTTAGGTGTAAGGGTAAACAGTCCTAAAAATATCCCTGTTCAGTGGACTACTCGGTCAATCATACACAAAAAGCCAACCTTGATGCTTAGGTGTAAGGGTAAACAGTCCTAAAGAATGGGTTATATCTCTGTTCAGTGGACTACTCGGTCAATCATACACAAAAAGCCAACCTTGATGCTTAGGTGTAAGGGTAAACAGTCCTAAAGAATGGGTTAAGCTTCTACGAATCTACTCAGTCAATGAGTAATATCCCAACTCCCTACACCTATTACTAGGTGCACGTACATTTTCTCTTGTCTCGTCTTGCAAAATTTTTCATCCAACGGGACAAAATCCATTTTTAGTCTCGTAAATATTGAGACAAGAATACCCTAATAAAACATTGAAACTTATAAACCTTCATTGCATGCAGTTGGAGGGAAAAAGGCATCAATCACTATGAGAAAAATATCTTTTTCATCCAACGGGACAAAATCCATTTTTAGTCTCGTAAATATTGAGACAAGAATACCCTAATAAAACATTGAAACTTATAAACCTTCATTGCATGCAGTTGGAGGGAAAAAGGCATCAACATAAAATGGAAAAATATCTTTTACATAAATAAGGACCAGGTAACCTGAGGTAACACAGAAAAAACACAAGGAAAAGGAGAGAGCACAAAAATCATAAATATCTTTT
This sequence comes from Diaphorina citri, assembly GCF_000475195.1. Classification (NCBI taxonomy): domain Eukaryota; kingdom Metazoa; phylum Arthropoda; class Insecta; order Hemiptera; family Psyllidae; genus Diaphorina; species Diaphorina citri. The sequence goes on from NW_007378122.1 coordinate 77,960, forward strand.
ACATAAATAAGGACCAGGTAACCTGAGGTAACACAGAAAAAACACAAGGAAAAGGAGAGAGCACAAAAATCATATGTAGGAAAACACAAACACAAAATGATAAAGGAAGAATAGGTAACAAAGGAAAAACAAATTAACACAAATGGAAACGCAACTTTAACAGAAGGGGGAAAAAAGACATCACACGAAGGAAAAACAAAATCAAGCTATCAAGCAAGACATAGGGAAAAAGAGAAAAACAAAATAAGGAACAAAAGAAAATAGGCGAAAATATACAGCACACAAAAAAAAGAAAAAAAAAAGGAAATAAAATGGAAACGCAACTTTAACGGAAGGGGGAAAAAAGACATCACACGAAGGAAAAACAAAATCAAGCTATCAAGCAAGACATAGGGAAAAAGAGAAAAACAAAATAAGGAGTATAAAAAGATATATGCACGTATAAAAAGATAAGACCCATTCCACAAAAAACTTCTCTCATTCCTTGCACGAAAAGTGAAGAGTGCAAAGTTTTTCGTGGAATGGTCCTCTTGGTATGAACTTTCCGCATTTGTCTTTGAATCTAAGAATCAACGAACTTAATCAAAATGTACAATTCCGTTTAAATATTACGAGAAAAAAATGTCTACTCAACACGAGTTTTTGTCAAATGGCAAGGAAACGTGAACGAACTACTGTCCGTAGTGTGAAAGTGCCACTAGGCCATTTTCCTTGAAATAATTCTGTCAAATTTCAAATACTTCCTCTTCATCACGTGCTACAGGAGTCTCGCAACTGTTCTGCACAACTCTCCACGCTATCACTCTGCTCATTCCTCGTCCACTTTTGTCCATCAGGCCAACAATATTTATTCAACATTCGAGCCAGCTTCTCCCTGGGTACATTATGCAGTGTCTTCCTTGCTAACTGGTCCACATCAAACGCCCACTCTGTCTCCGGCTCTAACACGTAGAACTTGTACCAGTTATGATAGGCCAGGTTGTAATAGTTGAGAATCTCAAACTCCTCCGTATTGGTGTTATCGATGAACACAGGGCTTTGGAAAGCCAGGAGTGCTGCCTCTGTGGCCTTGTACGCCCAGTTGTGTGCCTCTCCTAACTTCTTCACATTGTATTGATACCCACTAGGCGTTTCAAAGTAATGGTCTGCGCTAAACGCTACCGGTCTTGCTCCGTTTAGTTTCCCAGTAGCAGCAATGAGTTCCTTCACTCTGGTACTCTTCCCACACCCAGGCAGACCCCGCATTAACACCATCACTTTCACATTATTCCGTACGTCTGTCATGAGGGCCTCTATAAGCTCTTTGTTTCGGGTTCGATTCCTGGCGATTTGTTGCTTGTAAAATAGGGACCGGGGGTCGCCTGGAATCATAAGCAAACACAGAGGTTTCCACCTTGTAGTCTTTCTGGTGTTCAGGCATCGTGCTTGGTCGATAGGAAGGGGAGGTTTCTTCCAGGAAATAAGGAGAATAATCATCTGCGATTGAAAATCTCAATTACACATCACGTGGCACAGTATTTCACGAAATAAAAAAGGCTTGAAAAAATCGTTCACTTACTTTAAAAGAAAAATATGCATTTTTTGTTGCACTTCAAAAAATTGATTTCTTAAATGATACATGCTTAGCTCCGTATCAAGAATCATCTGCGATTGAAGTTCTCAATTACACATCACGTGGCACAGTATTTCAGGAAATAAAAAAGGCTTCAAAAAATCGTTCACTTACTTTAAAAGAAAAATAATGCATTTTTTGTTGCACTTCAAAAAATTGATTTCTTAAATGATACATGCTTAGCTCTGCATATTCTAAAAACACTTGTGGTCGGGGCCACAACCAGAGTATAAACTCGGTTTAAGTTCAACCGAAATAAAAAAGGCTTGAAAAATTCGTTCACTTACTTTAAAAGAAAAATATGCATTTTTTGTTGCACTTCAAAAAATTGATTTCTTAAATGATACATGCTTAGCTCCGTATATTCTAAAAACACTTGTGGTCGGGGCCACAACCAGAGTATAAACGTTCAACTCTTTGATTCAACTCTTTGATTAAAAAAAATCAGCATGGCCTTTTTTTTATTCCCTCTAGCTAGAGGCTAGAAAATAGAATGACCCAAGAGAGGGCTAGGTGGCCTATAACTAATGATTTGTAGAGATTATGCTTAGTAAATCTTAATTTGAATACTCCTAACACATGCAAACAATAAACATGAACAGTTCACACATTGGAGGAATAAAATTAGAGGAAAAGAAACGAAAAGGATAAAGAAACTCAAGTTGTTGTTTTAATAAAAAATCTACAGATTGTCTCTACCAATATTTTGTCTCTTGACAAAAGACATTCAAATTTCTTTCTTCTATTGCAGAATTTCGGATTTCTATACACGCTTAAGATCATTCACCAAGGAGTGCTTGAGATACCTCCAGCCTGTGCTAATTTTTACAATTGTGTACTTACCTCGGATGACTTTGTTGAGATCAAGACAATTTTCTGCTTCTTGTTTTACTAGAGGTAACAACTGTTCACAGATCGGGGGAAAGGGATGGGAGAGATAAATGGGAAGGAGTAAAGGATGATGAAGGAAGAGAGGAAGAAAAGGGAGGTGCGAAGAGAGAAGTAGAAAATGAAGAGAAAGGAAAGCTAGTAAGAGAAGAAGACGGGGAAATAGGACGAGAAAAGGAGTGGATATAGATAATAAGTTCAAGGGTATCATTGGTATTCATGGTATTGTTGGTATCCCAACCATTTACAAGCATAATATGTATAATAAAAGTTATCTTTGGCTATCCTTATTAGCTTGGAGGGTAGTGTGTCTGCTAGGTCACAGGTTCAAATCCCACCCAGGGAAAAATTTATCAGATAAGGTTTGTTTTCAGAACAGTTAACTTCAAGCCCTCCTCCTCAATTTCGGGATAGTAAGATGTTACAGTCCATCTGTCAAACCTTTTGAAAAAAGGTTACCTACTGTGTGAAGTAAAATGTAGATTGGTACAAAAATCCTCTGCCTTTATGGGATTCTCATGCAGCTGCTGCATCATTTTTATTGTCCTCCCAAAATCTCTAAAAAAAAAAAAAAAAAATCCACATAAAACAAAATCACATTGCCCTGCTTTGCCGAACACACACGAAAAGTACCGATCATGTCCGAGACCGGCGACTTCACGAAACGGTGCAATAAAACATTCGAAAAACTTTTCTTTTTTTATGTATTCACATCAGTCGAGGGTGATTTTATGTACTCAGCACGTTTTCTCAGTTCAGCGCGCGGTCGATCAAACGGTTTTTCTTTACTTTCCTAGTTATTCCAATCAGCATTTTCCATGGTCAGTTTTCAGTGCCAAAAAGCGTTTTTGGTCCCGTGTACAAAATATGATATGTATTATGACATTTATGACCGAGACTGCCTGACCTGAAACTTGGAAAGAAGCTCTCAAATTCAACACCACACGAACCCTTTAGGTAAGTAGTGTTAATATACATAGGTACCTACCTAAAGCGCCTAGTGGTATTTCAACTACTTTTTGGCGGTTTTCAGCTTTAGTATCTACCTACGGTGAGAGATATCGAAATAGAAAGTTAAAACATGGGATTAGGTAGACTCTTCAAAGCAGAGCAATTTTCTTCTTTGCCTATCCTTCTACAAAAGTCCCTCAGTCAGATAAAGTAGACCAGCTTAGTCTGCTGGCTGGGTGGACTTTAAACAAGGAGTATACCAGCCTTTCCCTTGCTAAAGGAAGAGCAAAGGTTGAGTGCGAAGGCCATCCACTCGTAAAATTTGTAGCCAAAACCAAATGTCAGCCCAAAGCAAACACCCTAGTTAGGGCTGATTGAGAGGCTGAAAACGCCGATCCCGTCTGTACATGGGAAAAGGCAAAGAAGATGATCAATGAATATGAGCTTCCCCAACGGAGCCTTGATCGTAGCTTCGACCATAGTCCCAATTAAGTGGCTGGCCATATGGACACTGGTGGGAACGTTGTGGACGCGCATTTAGACTATGTATTGCAAGAGGCTTGTAAAGTTACTCTCAGGATTGCAGTCCAGTTAGGGTCTCCAGATCAAATTTTTAAAAAGTAGGACATTTGGTTCCAAAAACCCGGACATTCCATCGAAAACCAGGATTTTTTTTATGACTAATATTATCTGTTCTTCATTTTCATTTCACTGGATCTTTTCTTTGTCTGTCTATGTTCGCCCATCCACCCAACGAATCATATCACATGACTTATTAGATTGAATAGATTTTCTCAGCTCTTACCTGGTTTTGATGGTACTTCAAAGTCTTCTGAATCTGATGGCCTTGAGAACACACCTTGTCAAATTTCTCCTTCAAAGGTTTATGCTCTTCACTTGTCATTGTAAATTTCAGATGCAACTCTTTGGACAAATAATATGACTAGAAAACATAAACAATGGATTTATTAATCAATTTCTGACAAACAATGAGACATCTTTGTAAATGGTTGGGACTCTTTGGACAAATAATATGACTAGAAAACATAAGCAATGGATTTATTAATCAATTTCTGACAAACAATGAGACATCTTTGTGAATGGTTGGTATATGGAAAAGTCTAGAACACTTTCTTATTAAGCTATTGTGATATTGGGTGGCCAAAAAAGGAACAAGCATCCCCTTTTCAATTACGCCAAAACTTCCCTATGAATCGGCAAAAAGACTAATTAAATCTAAATTCAAAAATGGTTGGTACATGGAAAAGTCTAGAACACTTTCTTATTAAGCTATTGTGACATTGGGTAGTTGGTTATATTCCCAGGGCATGGCACAAAAGTTTGGTCTGCTTTATCAGTTAAGGGCCACTAAAAAAAAGACATGAAATATCTAAGATCAATCCACATTGTTGTGGCTTTCAATCAACAAAAGAGATTTTGAATGGAATGAGAAAAAAAAAACATCATTTAAGGTAGGTGAAATCAATGTTTTTAAAATTCAAAAACTACCTACCTATAATGTTTCCAGTAAAAATGAATGGTACAGCAAAACTGAGGAGCTTACTAGCAAGCCCCCCAAAAGAAGAGAGAACACATTATAAAAAGAGGATCCAGTACATAGTCATATACCAAGTATAAACTAACACCATCCCATCATTTAAGGTAGGTGAAATCAATGTTTATAAAAGGTAGTTGTGCATAAGGCGCGTCAATGGGACATTACAAAAATCCTTTTATAAGAGGGAAGATACTTGCTTAAGGAGCAGGATTTTTTTTATGACTATTATCTGTTCTTCATTTTCATTTCACTGGATCTTTTGTCTGTCTATGTTCGCCCATCCACCGAACGAGTCATATCACATGACTTGTTAGACTGAATAGATTTTCTCAGCTCTTACCTGGTTTTGATGGTACTTCAAAGTCTTCTGAATCTGATGGCCTTGAGAACACACCTTGTCAAATTTCTCCTTCAAAGGTTTATGCTCTTCACTTGTCATTGTAAATTTCAGATGCAACTCTTTGGACAAATAATATGACTAGAAAACATAAACAATGGATTTATTAATCAATTTCTGACAAACAATGAGACATCTTTGTAAATGGTTGGTACATGGAAAAGTCTAGAACACTTTCTTATTAAGCTATTGTGATATTGGGTAGTTGGTTATATGCCCAGGGCATTACACAAAAGTTTGGTCTGCTTTATCAGTTAAGGGCCACTAAAAAAAAAAAAAAGACATGAGATATCTAAGATCAATCCACATTGTTGTGGCTTTCAATCAACAAGAGATTTTGAATGGAATGAGAAAAAAAAACATCATCTATGGTAGGTGAAATCAATGTTTTTAAAATTCAAAAGCTACCTACCTATAATGTTTCCAGTAAAAATGAATGGTACAGCAAAACTGAGGAGCTTACTAGTAAGCCCCTCAAAAGAAGAGAGAACAAGCAGAGGTACACATTATAAAAAGAGGATCCAGTACATAGTCATATACTAAGTATAAACTAACACCATCCTTACAAAGTACATACAGTTCTTTTTAAGACTTACTTTTCTAAAACGCCATGGTTTTCTCCTGAGTACTTCAGTATTTTTCAGGAACAATAAAAACTCTAAAAGTGAGAGCAAAAAGCAAGCCCCCCAAAAGAAGAGAGAACACATTATAAAAAGAGGATCCAGTACATAGTCATATACCAAGTATAAACTAACACCATCCTTACAAAGTACATACAGTTCTTTTAGACTTACTTTTCTAAAACGCCATGGTTTTCTCCTGAGTACTTCAGTATTTTTCAGGAACAATAAAAACTCTAAAAGTGAGAGCAAAATAAGAAAAATTAACAATATTTTAGAACCATATTAGCAACTGGCTAATGAGCAATTCTATTCTATGAACCATAAATTCCCGAATCCAAAAGAGTGGTAACTAGATATTTCAGACCTCCGGAAAAATCGATTAAAGCATTAAAGGCACTTGTAAGTTGTAGTCTTGAACTAGTCAACTAGTTGTACTCTTTGAAAATTTTGAAATTTTTTTCTGCTGAACCTACAGTAACCTGATAGCAAAAAAATCCAAAATCACATGCCCTCAGCCCTGCTTTGCCGAAGCCGAACACACACGAAAAGTACCGATCATGTCCGAGACCGGCGACTTCACGAAACGGTGCAATAGAACATTCGAAAAACTTTTCTTTTTTTATGTATTCACATCAGTCAAGGGTGATTTTATGTACTCTGCACGTTTTCTCAGTTCAGCGCGCGGTCGACCAAACGGTTTTTCTTTACTTTCCTAGTTATTCCAATCAGCATTTTCCATGGTCAGTTTTCAGTGCCAAAAAGCGTTTTTGGTCCCGTGTACAAAATATGATATGTATTATGACATTTATGACCGAGACTGCCTGACCTGAAACTTGGAAAGAAGCTCTCAAATTCAACACCACACGAACCCTTTAGGTAAGTAGTGTTAATATACATAGGTACCTACCTAAAGCGCCTAGTGGTATTTCAACTACTTTTTGGCGGTTTTCAGCTTTAGTATCTACCTACGGTGAGAGATATCGAAATAGAAAGTTAAAACATGGGATTAGGTAGACTCTTCAAAGCAGAGCAATTTTCTTCTTTGCCTATCCTTCTACAAAAGTCCCTCAGTCAGATAAAGTAGACCAGCTTAGTCTGCTGGCTGGGGGGACTTTAAACAAGGAGTATACCAGCCTTTCCCTTGCTAAAGGAAGAGCAAAGGTTGAGTGCGAAGGCCATCCACTCGTAAAATTTGTAGCCAAAACCAAATGTCAGCCCAAAGCAAACACTCTAGTTAGGGCTGATTGAGAGGCTGAAAACGCCGATCCCGTCTGTACATGGGAAAAGGCGAAGATGATCAATGAATATGATCTTCCTCAACGGAGCCTTGATCGTAGCTTCGACCATAGTCCCAAGTGGCTGGCCATATGGACACTGGTGGGAACGTTGTGGACGCGCATTTAGACTAGGCATATTGAGGAAAGTGGGCCCTCTGCACCCGATAAAATTAAACTCATATTAAAAATAAATTGTAATTCTGAACTTACGTACCTAGATATGGTGGAATACTGAAAATACAACTCAATAATTGCTTATGACGCTTATGTATTTTAAAATATTTACATTTAGACAATTTAGAGCTTTATGAAAACGAATTACCTTCAATATTTCCGTCTCTTTTTCTTATCTAAAGAATAAATAATAGATAGGTATTGGTTTTAAAATATTTTATAAGACATTAATAGATATTTTCCACAGTTTTAGAAAAATATAATACTATTATTTTTTGAGAGAAACAGTGCTGCTGTAGTGCTGTAGCACATAGGGCAAATGACTCTGTCAAAAGAGAATATGAAATTGTAAACGGATCTTTTGCGATAAGTTTCTACATATTACTTTTTCAACAAGTGACCACGTTTTTACAGTGTAGGTACATATATTGTCTTGGTACTTACTTACAACTATAATAGATAGCTCTAGTGATCTCAATTTGAATTCTTAAATTCCGTTGGCTTTTTTTCTTTCCAAGTCAAGAAAATAAATGAAAAAATGTTGGAAAGGAAAAAATACAATGTAAATACATGATAAGTACTTATTATCCATCTACATATTTGAAGTAAACAAATTTTGAATTTCAACTGTCACTGCAAGAAAACGCAGTTGGTCACGTTGCATTGAAGTTATTTTCTAGAACTAAAGTTATTTGCTGCATTATAGGGACTGTCTTATATTACCAAGGATAAAGATCTGTACATTTTCAAATTTCACAAAATTCGTGTTTGATTAATAAGGCATTCCCCATAGGAAGTTTTTAGGTCTCTAGAAGACATTTTGCTCTGTCTCTCGATTTTTATTTTACTTAAAACTTATAATACTATTATCCCGTTCAGGTTTAAGGTAACCCAAAACAGCTCATCCTTCCATTTTGCCAGTGTTTCATTTCTACTACTCTGAAAGTGAACGCCAGTAAACATTCCCCTGTTTGTTCAGAAAAGGGAGAGCTTTTATATTTTGCCACCCAGCTTTTACCCCAGTTTCCCTTGTTTTCTTCAACCCTCCCCTCTTTGTCATCGTAATTCTCTCTTCTGGTTTTATTTTTTGAGTCCCTATCCCTACTATTGCGTTGTTGGAAAATTTTATTTGCAGATAGGAAAATTTTCAAAATATTAATTTTGAATTTCACCCAAAATTTCTTGCCCTTTTTGATCCAGTTTGCTTACTATTTCTTCAAGAACCTAAGTACCCTTTAAATTAAACTTCAGAAGAAAAAAAAGCATACATTTATCAAATGAAAATTTTATGAAATTAGCCAATACCTATTAGTTTCTCCCCACTTGTACATAATTATGTGTATGCATACATTTATCAAATGAAAATTTTATGAAATTAGCCAATACCTATTAGTTTCTCCCCACTTGTACATAATTATGTGTATCATATTCACATATATCTACAGTAAAATCGAAAATTTCAATGGTTCCTAAGAAAATATAAATGCTGAGCCCTGGTCCTTTGAAGATATTTTCTTGTGATTGTGAAATGGGTACTGAATAGAACACAAAGTCAGAAACCCCAAACGAGAACAGAGCAAAACTGGTCGATCGTCGAGCGCACTGCACAGAGAAGCAAACGCCTTCTCCAGCAGATATAGGTACCTCGTGGAATTAGAATGTTCGTCGGTGCTACGTCCTACCTCTCATGTTGTAAACCAATGCCAGAGCTCTGAGCACTCAGTCCATGTTCATGTTGATTCCTCATATGACCTCGCCTGAGCTGTGTACGTTACCTTGGTCCCATATCTCTTACGTAGTACTTCAAATATTTCCAACTCTCATGATAAAAATTTACTGAGCAAGAAATGAGAGTTGTGTTGGAGAGTTGCTATTGGAACTGGGATTTTACGTCGGTTCTGATAGGTATTGCTGATCGCTGTCAAATCATTACAAGGGTTAGTCATTTTAGAATAATTTAAAAGGCACTGGGGTCACCTATTGCAAATTTTCTGTTAAAAACAAAAGACTCATAAGATGCAATGCCTTTTGCTCAGCCTAAATTACCATTTGCATCAAATTCTTAAATCGGACATCTGTAATTCTCCAAATACTGAAAGCTTATTGGTTGCCTTGAATTTTTTACTTTCTTTTACCTCTATAATGTCTCAACACATGTAGAGAAAAAATGAAGCACACTGTACTACTAAAAGAGATTTTTTCACCTTTGTATAGATAGTGTAAGTATTATTGAAACTTTTTCCGAACTAAATCAATTCAATGCAAACTTCTCACGCTCAGACCGTATGCTAGACCGCGGTCCGTCAGACGGTATGAACGTGAGTGGCGGATATAACGGAGGAACACCAGATGAGTCCGAGAACCCCAAATCATCCGATTTGGGTCCCAACTCAAAAAAAGGTCATCCGAGTTGCGTCCCCGGTACCTGAGATTGAACCTATACGAATGTCCATAATGTAAAGACAATTATTAGGTAGTCATGTAAAATACACATGACGAATTGTCAACCTATGTATAAATTGTAGGCATTTCTAGGTAAAACATCAAAAAAAGATCATCCGAGTTGCGTCCCCGGTACCTGAGATTGAACCTATACAGGGTGCGCCAGAAAAACACTGACAACCGCTTAGGGTAGGTAGACCTCATCATTTCTAACAAGGTTCTGTGGATCATTTTCCTAACTTCGGCTTCGTTTCCGAGAAATGTCCAAAAAACCACCTTTTAAAAAAATGCAGACCTCGTGTCAGTTTTTAGGTCATAACTTTTTCATTTTAGTCGATTACTCTCAGGATTGCAGTCCAGTACCAAATCGACCGACGACATTACTTCATGATTGAGCTGTGGCACCAATTATTTCCCGTTTGACCAATTTGAAATTACATTCCATTTGAAAATCTACCTTAACCGGTGTGATCAGGGTAGAACTCTTGGTAGTTTACTAATAGTTTACTCTCAACAAAGCCAATAAAGATACATTTTCATCGCAATAAAGAGTCGAGTTTTCTTCATCCATTCAGTTTTGTTTCGTTAGTCGATAAAATGTTTTTGTTAAAACCACGAGCCAGAGCACAAAATTTTGATCCGAAATGGGGTATACCGTATACCTAAAAAACTGATTACACAAAATTCAACTGATTGCCCATAAGGAGTGCGAAAATTAGCTGACTGACCATAAGACAATATGCAAAACTGCGGTTTACATCGTTTGGCGAAAGAAAATTTCGGAAAAGTCGTACCATTTTCCAGTAGTACAGGAAAAACCACTTTCGGGATCATAAAACTCAACTGATTGGCAATTAGAAAGCATTTTTGTTCTATTTGGGATAATTACTTGGAACTTGGATGTATTAATTATTGAATCAGGGTGTCTACCAAAATCAAAAACCGGAATTCCCTGACTTCCCGGTTTTCCAGTCCATTCTTTCAAAATTTTCAGTCCACTTTTTCAAGATTCAAAAAATATCCTTGGGCCATGCAGACAGCTTCCATGAAAAAGCTCAAATAGGATAATAACACAAGATATAGATAACATATTTCTTCCTATGAAAAAAGCAATTAAACTGCAATAAACCCAACTGTAACTTGCCAAATATGCTCAAAGTCAATGCCACATATGTATATGACATGATCCGGCATCAACCTGTCTAGTCAGCAACAAATTAAAATGTAAATAAATCTAAACATAACTACCTACAAGTGTGAGTGGCACACGACCATGCGTATACTATTAGCATCAGTACTCAATAAGCGAGTCTCCAAATAAATAATTATCACCTACTTTTACGGCGACCTTGGAAAGGTTTAAAACAGAATCCATTTCATTCAGTTTCCTTTTTTACCCAAACCAAAATCGGAAAAATTAAAACGATTTTTCCCCGCTAATCATTATCAAACTTATTTTGGTTTAGCTGTTTCTTCAAAAGGTTCAAAGAAGATAAGTCAGGCATAATGAAGATGGGAATCAGAGAAGACGACATTGCAAACAGGGATCTGTTGAGGAAGAATGTACACCAGTTTGAAGGATTTGAAAAAAAGGACAGGACGACCAGCGTGGACAAAAAAGCGTACGAAAAAGGGATAGGCTATCCTAAAACTCAAATACGATGGTTCAAAGAAGATAAGTCAGGCATAATGAAGATGGGAATCAGAGAAGACGACATTGCAAACAGGGATCTGCTGAGGAAGAATGTACACCAGTTTGAAGGATTTGAAAAAAAGGACAGGACGACCAGCGTGGACAAAAAAGCGTACGAAAAAGGGATAGGTGTACAACCGTACATCCACCGATTTAGCATCACTGTATAGTTTGGACCGTTCCAGTCAACATAAACATGTTGGGAAGCATTGAATCCAACATACATAATACAGCTAAAGAGAGAATATTTTTTTATGTACATAGGTATCAACGTCGTCAGTAGAGGTTGAGTCGTAGTGGTGTACAGAGAGACTTCGAGATAGCGTGACTCATCATGGACACTTTATTGTGAGAGTTTTGTGTGACGAGTCGTAGTGGTGTACAGAGAGACTTCGAGATAGCGTGACTCATCATGGACACTTTATTGTGAGAGTTTTGTGTGACTCACTTGAAAACTGCCTTACTGACTCATTTCGAGAGGAAGAATAAAGCTTCTGTTGGAAGACCAACAGGAATTTGAACTTTGAAGAATTGTCTTAACTACAGACAACATGTTCAAATTGATCACATCAAAAACACAAATCAATATCTAGGTAGAAAACTTTCAAAGAGCTTTACAATGAGTCAAAAGAATAGATAGGAAGATGTATGAGCAGAAGCACTTTGAATCTTTTCCCTCAATATTTGACTCTAGCTCTTCCATCTAGCAAAGAAATAAAGACAGTTAAGTCAGCATAAGTTATTTGACTCATTTTACGTCTACATAATATGTTCCTGTCAATGTATTATTCTGTATAGAACAGGCAAAGCATGATATGTATAATATATTTAACATTGACTGGCCCCTAGACTTTTTCTGGAATAGCAAAGTAATAGACTAAATAACCTTGAAAATTGCCTTGGAACGAGCTGGAAGGGAGAAATTTCAGGCATAATATTTTCTACGACTTCATTTTTCCCTGTCTGAAATGGATCAGGAAATGTTGAGACTGTCCGTCTTGTATGGGACATTATCATATTATATTAATAGACTAAATAACCTTGAAAATTGCCTTGGAACGAGCTGGAAGGGAGAAATTTCAGGCATAATATGATAAAATAATTGTGATTTTCTACGACTTCATTTTTCCCTGTCTGAAATGGATCAGGAAATGTTGAGACTGTCCGTCTTGTATGGGACATTATCATATTATATGCTACTGGCTATTTCGGAGAGCACTTAGCCTCATAAAGGTTATCTGGGGAGTTGGTTTAAATTCCGACAAAAACAAGCTGGGCCCGTCCCTCCGGGAATTTTTTAGCCCGTAGTTTATTTGATCGTGATTAGAGAAAATCAGTACCTATATACCTACATATTATTATAATAATAAAGGAAGGACGGGCTAAAAAGGCACCACCTCCTGATGATATTTTTCAAGACAAGTAGATACAGAGGAACCTTGATTGTTCAAGAGACACGTAAAAATTGCAAGAGAGATCATAAGTTGTAAAAGACTGGTGGAAGATCATTTTTTGTAAATATAATGTTTAAGTCACCAATCCATTTATTGGTGTTGCTCGGCGTAGCTTAACATAGGGGACTCTAAAACTGGTCTTAAATGATCGACTAGATCGGAAGAGCGTCGTTATCTAAAACTTTTCTTGCTTTAAAGTTCATAGGTCGTCGCGACAAATTTTCAAGAATCAGAGCTCATTTGTGTGACGAAAATGTGAAAGAAATCTACCCAAACCCATTTTTTTTTTTTTTTTTTTTTTTTTTTTGTCTTTATTGTTATCTGGACAAAATTTGCACCACCACTTTCGTGTTTCTGGTAAAAAGACCTTTAATTTGATATATAGGTTGACCAGGTTTGGATAAGTCCTTCTATGGGGACAGACTGACAGACGATACCGAAGCGAATACAATAGCCTATACCTTTTTTTATTACTATCGTAATAATAAAGGAAGGACGGGCTAAAAAGGCACCACCTCCTGATGATATTTTTCAAGACAAGTAGATACAGAGGAACCTTGATTGTTCAAGAGACACGTAAAAATTGCAAGAGAGATCATAAGTTGTAAAAGACTGGTGGAGGATCATTTTTTGTAAAAATTTACTAAGAGGACATTTTTTTTTATGGTCAATAAAAAGATCTCCCCGGCGGGGAATCGAACCCCGGTCTCCCGCGTGACAGGCGGGGATACTGACCACTATACTACCGAGGATTGGTGAAATGTAGGAGAGAAAAAGAAATATTTTAAAGCTTGCATGCAAGCGTGCAAGACGTAGTAGTACTGCTCTAGCAGCACTGTCGAGATTTCAATCGAACGTAAAAATGTGCGTTCAGAAGTATGTACTTGGCAGGTTTATAAATCTAGGTAAGATGAACACAGTATACCTACAAATTCAGAGTTAACATGTTAAAAAGGTTTTTTAAAGAATAACTGCCACCAGAGAAATAGGTCCCAGATGGTTATGTATAAAGAATAATAACTAATAACCAATTAATTAGTAACTTCATTTGGAGACTCAAAAGTGAAATTATCTGGAAGTTTTTACAAGGATCCAATATCAGGCTAATTCTAAATGTAATATGCAAAAATGTCTTTGTTGACATTTTTTTTATGGTCGTTTTCTGTCAATATCAATTTTATTATTACTGTTCATCTTCAATCTTCAGACGGAAAACAATCTGAAAGCACACCTAGGTAGGTACCTATGTAACGCGCAACGTATAGTCTCAGTGCTCGCTCTTCGTTAGCTGGTTGCTATTGTTTCCTCAAAAAATTCAGTTAAGCTTCAGAATTTCTCCTCTTTAGCTTCGTCAAATATGATGACGGAGTTAGAGGTATCTGACGAACTTTCTGTCATTGTACTTTTCTACCTCGAGGTACCCTTGAAACGGTATTGATGCACCATCTCTAAAGGACAAATTGAAGGACATAAATACTGAGTGAGATGTTTGAGAGATTAAAGACCATATCGAAATTTGTAATACCAGGTTTTCTCCTTTGGTTTTCCTTGGCATACATATTCTGGTGTGAACATCACACGACTTTCTATTACATTAAACTTCTCAACTGTAAGTCGGACAGCTCTAAAAGTTTCACCATTCTTTTCGGAGCGGCTGGCTTTCTCCTATCCCGACCTCCTTCTGTCTTCGCTTTCTGGACGATAAAACCTGAGCAGTTACAGTTCCCTCTATCAAACCTTTTGGGCCAGCCTAGTTAGCTTAGTTGGTAGTGCGTCTGCCTTGTAAGCGCTAGGCCGCGGGTTCGATTCCCACCCGGGGCGGATTTTTTCCCGCTGGGGCGTCTGCCTTGTAAGCGCTAGGCCGCGGGTTCGATTCCCGCCCGGGGCGGATTTTGTCCTGATGGGATGATGTTCGTTCTCGGAACAGTTACAGTTCAATGTATCAATTTTTCTCGGAACAGCTGGAAACTCCTGTTCTCCTTCTTCGAGTTTGGGCGGCCCTCAAACCTCTTAGGAATATTGTAATGCATAGTAAAAATCCCCCAAAAACCAGTTTTTTGGATTTTGGGCTTTAGGTTCTCTGGACAAAATTTGCACCACCATTTTCGTGTTTCTGGTAAAAAGACCTTTAATTTGATATATAGGTTGACCAGGTTTGGATAAGTCCTTCTATGGGGACAGACTGACAGACGATACCGAAGCGAATACAATAGCCTATACCTTTTTTTATTACTATCGTAATAATAAAGGAAGGACGGGCTAAAAAGGCACCACCTCCTGATGATATTTTTCAAGACAAGTAGATACAGAGGAACCTTGATTGTTCAAGAGACACGTAAAAATTGCAAGAGAGATCATAAGTTGTAAAAGACTGGTGGACAGAGATGTGCAAAATGCTTTTGAAAACCAATTTGAAATGCAAAATGTAAAATGCCTCTAGAAAACCAATTTGAAATGCAGTTTGGTTTGTGTGCCTTCTCTACATTCTGTGTATAGTTTGACTGTGTTTGCTTGTTGCTTGGCGGTATTAATTGAAATTCCAAGCACGTCGGAGTGTTTGTATGCAGCGCCACAAAGTCACGTGGGATACTGGCGTCTCTTTTCCTATATTCCTTCCAATATGAGTTTGTCAACAGGTCCGTTGAAAAAAAATAAAGAGTTTGATAATCTACTAGTAGATAAGAAGAGTGTTGACCTCTGAAAAGGTCACTTAAAAAGCCCTCAGTGACCCAAATTTGTGGTTTGGGCCTGTTGAAAGAATGGGACTACCTGTCTACCTCGACAGTCAAAATCGAAAATGTATGAATTCGATGAGAACAAATACTATTTAAAATCAGCTTTTACTCTTCAAACTAACAAAAAAATTCCCGATATTTGGGAAAAAAATTCTCCCCGGCGGGGAATCGAACCCCGGTCTCCCGCGTGACAGGCGGGGATACTGACCACTATACTACCGAGGATTGCTGAAATGTAGGAGAGAAAAAGAAATATTTTAAAGCTTGCATGCAAGCGTGCAAGACGTAGTAGTACTGCTCTAGCAGCACTGTCGAGATTTCAATCGAACGTAAAAATGTGCGTTCAGAAGTATGTACTTGGCAGGTTTATAAATCTAGGTAAGATGAACACAGTATACCTACAAATTCAGAGTTAACATGTTAAAAAGGTTTTTTAAAGAATAACTGCCACCAGAGAAATAGGTCCCAGATGGTTATGTATAAAGAATAATAACTAATAACCAATTAATTAGTAACTTCATTTGGAGACTCAAAAGTGAAATTATCTGGAAGTTTTTACAAGGATCCAATATCAGGCTAATTCTAAATGTAATATGCAAAAATGTCTTTGTTGACATTTTTTTTATGGTCGTTTTCTGTCAATATCAATTTTATTATTACTGTTCATCTTCAATCTTCAGACGGAAAACAATCTGAAAGCACACCTAGGTAGGTACCTATGTAACGCGCAACGTATAGTCTCAGTGCTCGCTCTTCGTTAGCTGGTTGCTATTGTTTCCTCAAAAAATTCAGTTAAGCTTCAGAATTTCTCCTCTTTAGCTTCGTCAAATATGATGACGGAGTTAGAGGTATCTGACGAACTTTCTGTCATTGTACTTTTCTACCTCGAGGTACCCTTGAAACGGTATTGATGCACCATCTCTAAAGGACAAATTGAAGGACATAAATACTGAGTGAGATGTTTGAGAGATTAAAGACCATATCGAAATTTGTAATACCAGGTTTTCTCCTTTGGTTTTCCTTGGCATACATATTTATTTCCATGAATCCTTATTCTTTTACCAATAACACTCATCATTTCATTAAAAGAAAAAATGAATTTTTAAAATGAGTGGGTGGTGGTAGGTGGTGAGGTTCGAATGAAATTGTCCGTTACCATGGAAACAACAATAGATGCGCTATATTGAATTTCGCGGGCATACATATTTATTTCCATGAATCCTTATTCTTTTACCAATAACACTCATCATTTCATTAAAAGAAAAAATGAAATTTTAAAATGAGTGAGTGGGTGGTGGTAGGTGGTGAGGTTCGAATGAAATTGTCCGTTACCATGGAAACAACAATAGATGCGCTATATTGAATTTCGCGGGTATAATGAAAAAGTTCATTGTGAAATGAACGAGTACCAAAAATAATACTAATAATACGCTTTCTATTAATTAAATTTATACAAGTAACCTTGTAGGATTTAGGTTCACACTTTTGAATTGGTGCATTAATAATGTACCTCGCTTTCTATTAATTAAATTTATACAAGTAACCTTGTAGGATTTAGGTTCACACTTTTGAATTGGTGCATTAATAATGTACCTACAGGATTATTTATTAAAAATTTTCTCCCCAAAAAAATGGGCACTTTTGGCTTATCATTTAAAGATCCAGCTGATAAAATTGGACAAAAGACCACTGGCAAAAATTGATCATTCGGGTTAATTATTAATCTTTCTAGTTTTTACTGGAATGAATTTTCAATTTCCATTTTACTGAAAAATTATTGAAATTATTAGCAATTGGCTAGAAACGACGTTCCCAAATTGTATGGTTCAGTGCGTTTCTACAATATTTCCTCAGAGCACCACACTATACACAGTCATATGCTGTATAGTAGACAGCAGTGCTTCAAACAACTGCTTTATCCTGTAGACATATTTAGAGGATGTGAAAGAGGGCGAGGGTTGCGTTGCAAAGAGGGGACAGCAGTGCTTCAAACAACTGCTTTATCCTGTAGACATATTTAGAGGATGTGAAAGAGGGCGAGGGTTGCGTTGCAAAGAGGGGAGCTTCATTTTGAAATCCTTAACTCCTGTGTACGGAGTATGCAGAGGTTGGAGTTGGACCCACGTTGCTTATTTTAAATTTAAAGTATTTTGGTCGAAAGAAGTACACTTCTGTGGTAATAGACGTGGGACTTGATAACTAGATTGTCATGTAAATGTTACTATCATGTAAATGTATGCCTTTATTTACCATGTTTGACTATTTTCTTTTTGACCTTGAAGACTATTCTACAAGATCATTTAGAAAAACCTATGCATCTGCAACTTGGTTTTGTTGTAACTTACTTCATGCTTACCTCTGGATAATGTTCCATTCTTACCTCTGGAGTCTGGAAACAGATCGGTATGGGTAGTCATCAGGAATTCTGGGACTTAGCTGAAATAAGACCGAAATATAAACAATATATTAGAATAGGAGACATGGGAGAAATCAGCAGTACAAAAATAATTAATGTTTTAGTTTATATTGATGAAAAGTAGTGCTAAATTTTGAAAATACATAAATATATTATTGGTAAATATTTCATAGGATGAATTGGAAATTTTAAAATAATTGTAAAAATAATATTTACAAAATTCCAAATATTTTAAATGGGTAGATACCTAGAGTTTACCTACACGAGAAATTTTATAAGGGAAAATCTTTTTCGACGAAAAAACGTCGAAAGGAAATGGAAACCTAAATATAAAAAAAAAATCAAAGAAACATCGTCCTGAGAAGGATGACCAACCGTTCCGTCTTCAGTGAAGAAACATAAAAAAGTGGCGTTGTTTTAATCAAAGAAACATCGTCCTGAGAAGGATGACCAACCGTTCCGTCTTCAGTGAAGAAACATAAAAAAGTGGCTTTGTTTTGGATGGTAATGCAAGAGTGAGTGAGTGAGTGAGCGAGAGAAAGATAGAGAATAGAGTAGGTTATACGGAGCCAGAGCAAAGCAAAAGAATGACAGTGAAAATGTAAAATGTTGCCAGTATTTTACTTTTATATAAATTGAACACTCTGCTATTAGGAACGACGAGATAAAGCTTTATACACTATATTACGGAGTTTGTTACCCACTGACGTCATCAAACTATTTCAACACAAGTAAAAACTGTACACTGTACTGTGTTGGTGTGTTGTTCAATACAGCCATTCTCATTCTCTCTTCTCTAAGCATTTTCTATATAATCTCTCTTTGTCTTTCATACTAAAAAATCCCCATACCCCATTTTGTATATGTATTTTTCTGTCTCTTTTTTTTTTTCCTTTTTATATTTTCTTGCTCTTTTCGTAAGGGTAATAGAAAGTAAAAAGTTATTGGAGTCAGAGAAATCAGGGTGTTTACCAAAATGGAAAAATAAAATTCCCTGACTTTTCCCGGTTTTCTTTTTTTTTAGATATCATAAAGAGAAAAATGTTGTAAAAATACACAAACAAGAGTAAAAAATAATTATTTCATTTCAGGAGGATTTTAATTTGAACTCTTGAAAATAACCAAATATTGGGATTCTAATTTCTACCTATACCTATACCTAATTAAAATTAAACCAGTCTAAATTAGGCTAATAAAAAAAAAATATCATCACAAAGATAATATTCAAATTGGTTGCTCATTGATATTTCTCAAGGTTATAAAAATATGCTTAATTTCTCTTTCATACCCTCACAGAATCTGCTACAAAAGTATGTGTAGGCCATTACAACCTTTCTCAGCTTTATCAATAATTATACAAAGTTAGGATAATCTTACACTCAATATTATGAAAAAATCTCGAGTCCCTCTTCGGGCGCCAGTTTCAAAGTACATACGTTTAGTATGTCTCTCGGGCTTTTGATTTCCTACAAAGAGAGAAGAACACCAAAGTTAGATACTTGAGAATAATAAAATATTGGTCTTGATAGTATCACTTTATCCAAGATCCCAAATCCGCCACATAACCAAAATGGTTTTCCTGTGGATCCTAAATATGCCAACAAACATGGATATAATAATTTGAATCATAACTATGATGCAATCAGCCTAAACTGGATTTGCTGACGAAGAAGTCTCTTCCAACTCAGTCGAATCTGCTGTCCTTTCAATTCACCTCATACAAAGACTACTTCAAAAAACTGGCTTACAGAAAAAGTAATGCTATTGTTCTGAAGGATGGGATCTTGTTATCAAAGGATCTGAAGTTATTTTCAGGTGAAAACCATCAAAGTCCTTTCTAGTGGAGAGAAAATCAGATATCTGGGCTGCACTTTCAAAGAAGAAATTGTATTCGACTATGATGTGGCACAAACTTTCATCAAGAACTGTGAGAAATTGATTATGAGTCTCTTCCAACTCAGTCGAATCTGCTGTCCTTTCAATTCACCTCATACAAAGACTACTTCAAAAAACTGGCGCACAGAAAAAGTAATGCTATTGTTCTGAAGGATGGGATCTTGTTGTCAAAAGATCTTAAGTTATTTTCAGGTGAAAACCATCAAAGTCTTTTCTAGTGGAGAGAAAATCAGACATCTGGGCTGCACTTTCAAAGAAGAAATTGTATTCGACTATGATGTGGCACAAACTTTCATCAAGAACTGTGAGAAATTGATTATGAGTCAATGAAATCGCTTGAAGACTAGTCTCGAGGCAAATATTTTCAAGGGATTGGAGTCTCGGAATACACACACACACACACACCAGCAAACCAATTTGTGATGCACAAATACGCACTATCTTCATCTGAATGGACTGCTTCAATCAAACTGAATGTGATTATGAGTCAATGAAATCGCTTGAAGACTAGTCTCGAGGCAAATATTTTCAAGGGATTGGAGTCTCGGAATACACACACACACACACACACCAGCAAACCAATTTGTGATGCACAAATACGCACTATCTTCATCTGAATGGACTGCTTCAATCAAACTGAACAGCAAACCAATTTGTGATGCACAAATACTCACTATCTTCATCTGAATGTGAACTATGCCAATCTAGCTGATGTACCGGGGGTTCAAACTGAGACACAATCATCCAACCTCTGTAGTCATTGCAACAGAGAGAAAGAAATTCCTGCTCATTTTCTGGGTGCTTCACAAATCACAATGAAAACCTCATTACTGTCAGGCATCACAAAGTTAAGAAGACCTTGATCCAGCTGCTGAAGCAGAAAGAGGTTGACTGCTTTGAAGAAGTTTTCTGTTATGAGAAATCAGGCAGCAAACCAATTTGTGATGCACAAATACGCACTATCTTCATCTGAATGGACTGCTTCAATCAAACTGAATGTGAACTATGCCAATCTAGCTGTACCGGGGGTTCAAACTGAGACACAATCATCCAACCTCTGTAGTCATTGCAACAGAGAGAAAGAAATTCCTGCTCATTTTCTGGGTGCTTCACAAATCACAATGAAAACCTCATTACTGTCAGGTATCACAAAGTTAAGAAGACCTTGATCCAGCTGCTGAAGCAGAAAGAGGTTGACTGCTTTGAAGAAGTTTTCTGTTATGAGAAATCAGGATGCAGAAGATTTTGCGACATTATAGCTGTTCCTAAACATGAAAAGGAAGCTTACATAAAGATTCAAAACTAATGAAGATAATCAAGCAAAGCTCGTGGATGAGGAAAAGAAGAAAATATACGAACCTGGTATAAATGTATACAGAACTTGAAATCAAAATTTAAAAATCAATATCCAAATACTCCAAAATGAGATTATGCAGGTTGGACTATGGTTTGGAAGAAGAGGAAGCTTTGGAAGGCACATATGATTTCTTCAGAACATTCAATCTCAACACTCGAAAACTTCAGAAGATATCAGAAACGATTTTAAACGACATTTAAGTAAATATATCTAGGTACTAAAAAAAAGTTACATGTAATTGATGAGTATGCTGAATGTTGAGCTACCCTTCATAGAAGGACAAATACATGTAATTGATGAGTATGCTGAATGTTGAGCTACCCTTCATAGAAGGACAACATGGATTTTACTGATAAGGATTTTACTAAATTCATTTCTTCTTCGGATAGAATTGCTAAAGAAGCGAATGTGGAATTGGGATGAACCAATCCTGTACCGAACTGGATCGTTTTCTATTCGAGTAGGATCGGTATTTATGTCCCCTCTTAAACAGCTTGTGAACTTCTACATTTTAGAGCTTATCTTTATACGTATAAAATCGTAACCAAGGTCTGAAAAAAGCTCCTCATACTTTTACAATCCGGATTGCTCATGCCCATATCGGATTTTCCAATTGCGATTCTAAGCGGATAATATCCGTTTTGCCCATCCAAGATGTTGCCATCGCGCCACAAGATAGACGACTGGATCGTTTTCTATACGAGTAGGATCGGTATTTACATATGTCCCCTCTTAAACAGCTTGTGAACGTCTACATTTTAGAGCTTCTCAATCTTTATACGTATAAAATCGTAACCAAGGTCTGAAAAAAGCTCCTCATACTTTTACAATCCGGATTGCTCAGGCCCATATCGGATTTTCCAATTGCGATTCTAAGCGGATAATATCCGTTTTGCCCATCCAAGATGTTGCCATCGCGCCACAAGATAGACAATCCCACGATATTTTTGGTCTTAAGCGCTCGCGATTCTAGCGAGTTGGTTACGTGGGATCATTTCCAGAGCTTTCAGAGAGATTTGAAAGTGGTTTTCACTGAACTGCAATCCTGAATACTGAAAAGGAAAAGAAAAGATTGGTGATTTTTATAAAATTTGATTGGTCTCGTACGCTCTTCCTACTACCGATGTCCTCGTGTTTACGAAAAAACTTTAACAAATGATCAACTCTCTGCTAAAAAATGGCCCAAACCGCAAGTCAGATCTGTTTTTTTTTACATCATTGTAGGCTACTAGAAGGTTAAAAAGAAAATCATGACTGTACGCAAGTAACCTACAGCCGTAATACTGATGTATGAAATTAATTCTCGAAAAGTGGAAGGAAATTTGACAAATGACCGAGATTCAAATAGCCCCGTTAAAATAATGCCTACATCGGATTAAACAAAATTAAAGTCTCAAGAAAAAAATAAATAATACATAATAATAAACAAAGATGATATCAACAATTAATTAAAAGGAGCAACAAGTGAATTTTGAATGGTTTTAGAAAGAAAAAGAACAAAAACAAATTATCATGAAGATAATGATGATTGTTACGATAGTTGAACGTTGGAAACTCGAGGTCTACGAGACCGAGATATAAATAATAATTTAAGATGGGGTTTTTTTCTTTTCAATCACACACAAATATTTCGTTTTTATGAATGAAAATGGGATGGGATTTGTATTATACTATGTATGAAAACACATAAATGTATTACATAGTACAATAATGTGATGAGTACATGGAGTGCACATAATATGTGTGTAAATGTGTGTGTTTAATATAGGTCAGGAACACTTCTCATTTTCAGTTTGTTTTGATTTATTGTCATGTTTTACTTATTGCATTTTTTAAATCTTTCATTCATTGCCTTCTCACCTACTTGACTTCTTGCTTTCTTTTGTTTGTTATTGTTTTTAAAAAGGTGCGATTTTTTTAAAAATAATTTGTTCTCCTACCCTTGTACTGACTCATTTATTGCCGTTCCGGCATTATAATCCTTATCTTATGGGTATTTTATTACTTTATTAACTTTAATATCCTCTTTGGTTTAGAGGGATTGAATTAAAATTTTATTGTATCGTGGATTTAGTAAGGAGTGTGATTTCATACAGATAATTAATTGTACTTTTAATCCTTAGCTGTCATCTATAGATACCTATGTAAATAAAATAATATAAAGTAATGTAGTTATAATCATCATTCATTGATTCCGACTGCATTTTTCAAACCACTCCAAAACTGTATATGCACACCGTATTTTACATGAAGTTTTTCTTTATTATTGAGAGTATTGCCATAAAATACCGATTACAGCCCTGACCAAGCTCAAAGCTAAGATAAACTGAACTCAATTACACAGTAATATGTGACAATACACTACACATGCATGTAAAGGGTTTAACTAAAGTTGATTTGTTTTTTATTATGTATATAAAGATAAATAAAAAACCCCCAGACAGGAAGATGCGTCAAAACCACCTGTTTTCCTAAAGAGTGATTGTTTTTTAAAACGAATTAGACTGCTACCTAAATTTTTATGTGAAGAAAAGACAAGAGTAAGAGGGGTAAATGACCTTAGAGCTTTTATTTAAAACGAATTAGACTGCTACCTAAATTTTTATGTGAAGAAAAGACAAGAGTAAGAGGGGTAAATGACCTTAGAGCTTTTATTAATCCTTTTTTGGTTCGTTGTATGCCATGCATTTCTTTTCTTGTACATGATCTCACCATTTCTTTTACACATAATTATTGCTCTTTGTAATACATACCTATACGTAATTTAATGTTTGTTTATACTTTTTGTTTACTTCCCTTTTATTTATTTATCTTCAAGACTTACTTAATAGTAGGCTTTATATCTACTTCTATTATATTAAATTACATATGGGCAGTTGGAGTAGAGTAAGACCGCTTCAAAACACATGGCGATAGGTATATAACCTGGTTCAATTAACCTACCTCAAAACCTATTCCATAGGATGATTGACCTATGAAAACAGTATGATGTAGGTATTGTAATCTAAACGCTTACTATTTTTACTACAGACACGCTCTTTGTTTACATAATATATTTCTTACCTGGTTCAATTAACCTACCTCAAAACCTATTCCATAGGATGATTGAACTATAAAAACAGTATGATGTAGGTATTGTAATCTAAACGCTTACTATTTTTACTACAGACACGCTCTTTGTTTACATAATATATTTCTGGTATGGTGTCATCGTACTGTCATGTTTGAAATCTCGTGACAGCGGGTAATAAATATTCAGTTCCCCCACTGGCGTGAAAGTTGTAATATATGTGATTGCAGAAAAATCCATTCTTTATCCACGTACGAGTACTGTTGATAATACCAGAGATTACTTATTCTTCATCATTTGTTTTACATACGCGTCCGATTCTAAGTATATCGACGCGCGACGCTACGAGAGAAAGATAGAGAATAGAGTAGGTTATACGGAGCCAGAGCAAAGCAAAAGAATGACAGTGAAAATGTAAAGCTTTTATTGTTCACGTTGCCAAAAATATACGTACCTACTTGGGATTTCTTTTTCTTTCATGAGAGTTCATTCAGAAAATTTTACTTTCAAAGAACCCCCTGAGTCAGATTATACGTAGTAGGCAAGAGCAGCATTATAATCATCGGCTGAAGCTTAGCCATAGTGTGAGTGTATTAGAATTCTTAATCATAGGACGGAATTTTGCTGACGATATCATTCTGAGAACCTGCTCCCATAGGTAATGAAGCTCGAGGTGGTGGTTGTAGGTTGACATCTAGGTTTAAGTAAGCATTGAATAGGTTGGTACTTATTCAATATCCTACGCAGAAGATTTGTAGGTTAGGATTGTACCTAATGTCTTACCTCGTTGGCAGATAGGGTTTTTTCTACCTTTTAACATGAAAACTTTAGTTACACTGCCCACATAAATGGTGAATAAGGTCAAGAAACAGCAAGACAAACAAGATGAGGGAATAGGTACTCTAAATTTTAAAATTTAGTAGTACATATTTGATTTTATTTACTGTTATTTCTACATATAGAATTTCATTATACAGAGGGGTCCTCAAGTATTCAAAAGCTTCGTTTTTCATGTGAAAACCCCCATATTTTTTCATCAATATTATTATCATCATTACAGATTAGAATTTTTCGGTAAATTCTGCATAGGTACTTTCGACTACTCATATGTTTCGATTCATGATTATAATTATAAGGGTGCCCTGGAAATTTCAATTCTAATCGTTCAATCCAAAAGTAAGTGTGGCACATCAAACTATGAGTCTCCTCTGCATAATAACAGTGTAAATTCTATACATTTGAAAGTATTTAAAAACTAATAAAACATGAGGACACACATCACAAGCACTTAATATGGCAATAAAATGACAGCGCGGGATATTTAAATGATAAGCAATCAAAAAACCACGTGCTGATCGCAGTGATATCTTGCGAGCATTGTAAACAATTTATAACGATGCAGTTTTTTTTTCCATTTTCAAATGCAATAATGTCTCTGCTAGTTTTTTTTTTCATAGCGGGTCATTCAAATTTAGGCGACTTCACATTATGATGAAAACACTGAATTCACTGCCTTGCCTGTATTGTGAATCGTTCTGCAAAATGGCGAATGAAGTAAAAATGTTCAAGTTGTCAGATATTATTTTGAATGATTCTATGGTCTTTTTTCATTGAAAGAAACACATTTTCTACTGACCAAAAATCCTGTTGAAGCGATTTATTAAAACTAATTTTAAATTATTCCACGAAAAAGCTGAGACAGTACCTACATAATTATTTAGTAGGAATTTTATTCGTAGAAATGCAAACATATGTATATCATTAAGAAGGATGAACTGAACACTTTAAGCTCATTACTCTCATTTGTATTTACTTGCATTTGATATTTAATATAGATGTCAAAAGCGTGGGCCCTGGACATCTCATCGATACTTCTTAATATACACATCAACACAGACCTCCATCACTAGGTCATGGTTCCATTCAAACCCATAATCGATAATTTGAGGAAATAAACGTCTCAATTATTGATATTGAAAAAGTAATAAATCATCCGAACTTCACCGCCATGCCATGGGAAAATGTAATAAACCATTGAAAGCATAAAAAACAAGTTTATGGTAAATTAAAAATTATATAATAAGAGGTTATATACCTGTGAGTTTTTATATTATGTTTTTATAGTAGGGAAAATGTAATAAACCATTAAAAGCATAAAAAACAAGTTTATGGTAAATTAAAAATTATATAATAAGAGGTTATATACCTGTGAGTTTTTATATTATGTTTTTATAGTGTGTCAGGTCTTTTATATACCGGCAACACATAGTACATAGAAGATTTAATTAATAGTTATGGCACGTTCTCGCGGTCATTCATTCATAGTAATCACCAATAATAATAATAGTCATTTAAGCACATGGACCAGGAGTGTTTTTCATAGTGAAGTAGTAAATAGTCGTAGTAGACAGAGAACGAACGATAGTCATTTAAGCACATGGACCAGGAGTGTTTTTCATAGTGAAGTAGTAAATAGTCGTAGTAGACAGAGAACGAACGACCTTGACTTTATTGATAAACAAAATGAGGACCAGTGTGATGGATTTATTGTGATTCTTTGATATGTGAGTCATCATTCAAATCTAAGGAAACAGCAATTACAGAATGTAGGTACCGGATCAAGAGTTTTTTTATTATTATTATTATTTTTTTTTTTACATGGAAATTGTGTCATTATTTTCATTTATGTATCTACATATTTTACTTTATATAATTATACAATAGGAGAGTATCAAACCCGGGATCCTGGAATGCAATCCCGGGGCTTAGTTAATTTAAATAATTTCTGTACATTAAAAATAATTAATAATAAACTATTTCCCACTGGGTCATGATCCTCGTGCTTCAAGAGTGTCTCACAAAATGAAATTGTTTTGAAATGTTAAAAGTTAAAAACAACGTTATCAATCATTTTATGCAGCTCATATCAGTGTTGCTATGGTAACACATTAATGTCATTCACACAACGTGCTTACAATGTAAGAGAGTGTACACTGTACGTCATATAAAAAGGATTTTTCTTATTTACTACTGTCTGGCAGTCTGTTTACAAACTTGAGAATTTCAACTCTAAGCCAAATTAATCGATACTTCAGCAACCACTGGAAATTGCCAAAAGTTTACATTCACTAAAATGAAGTCTGAAAGATTCTGGCGTTTCATTTGGACGCAACTTGAGTATAGGGGTATGGGTAGAAGCATGAGGCAGACAAGCAAGCAAGAAACGAGCTCTAGCTGTATCCAATACTCCATTCTGTAGGTTATCAAGTGACCTCTACACAGTAAATACATTTTTCTTTTCATAAGTTTAACAACGAGCTCTAGCTGTATCCAATACTCCATTCTGTAGGTTATCAAGTGACCTCTACACAGTAAATACATTTTTCTTTTCATAAGTTTCGAGCTCTAGCTGTATCCAATACTCCATTCTGTAGGTTATCAAGTGACCTCTACACAGTAAATACATTTTTCTTTTCATAAGTTTACCTGACATTGTAGTATACACAATAAAACATCTTTTGGAACCCTCAAGTCAATTTAATACATTGAAGTAAACGCTTTTAAACATTTTTGAACGTTTAGGCACAAGATATAACAAGAGAAAAAGCAGATATAACAAAGTGACTCAACATATAAAGCCCCCTTTATTCACAACGTTCCTGTCTAAACTCAAACTCTTGTATATTTCCATTGAACCTAAGAGAAAAAAACACACGAACCTTTCCGAGTACTGCCGAACAATAATTTCTATGTGTATCGACCAATCAGAACAGAGTATTGTTTTTTTCCTGTTTTTATTTTTAAACATTGGTGGGGGATCGACGTGGCTCTGGTGCTTCCAATCTCCTATGTACGCTCATTTGGAATTT
Source organism: Diaphorina citri (assembly GCF_000475195.1). Classification (NCBI taxonomy): domain Eukaryota; kingdom Metazoa; phylum Arthropoda; class Insecta; order Hemiptera; family Psyllidae; genus Diaphorina; species Diaphorina citri. The sequence continues at coordinate 106,372 of NW_007378122.1, forward strand.
TAGCTACGTGCTGTTACTGTGTGAATGTATATTCATGGTTATTATTAAACATTTAAAATTTTGATTTTCGTAATATGTTATCCCGGCAAAATGAGCTATATTGTACTTTTTGTTGTGTAAATCAATATGTGGTCTGATTGTCAGGTAAGCTATCAATAATCTATTTCAATATTTATGGAATGGAATTAATTTATTTAATATTTATTTTATATGTTCGATATCGCATGTTGTTTATCTTGTCGGCTCTTTTGGTTACTTACACATATCAGCAGTAGGTACCATCATTATGTAACTTAGTACTAACAAGTAAAGCTTCTTTAAAACTAAAATTTAGTTAGCTATTTATATTTTAATATCAGATAAAGATAGTCTATTAGACAGTTTACTAGAAACCCAAAATAATCCATATACTGGGTACATTCTATGTTGATGTATTCGTACCCTAAATATATTCTAAAAGTATCACTTAGTATCATGTTCTCATTTCATATCAAGTTAGATTTAGAGGAATAAAAAAGTGTTCTCTAGATCATTTTTAAAGGCAGAGTTCATATGCATTCTTGAATCAATGTATTTTAACCAATATTATTCAAAATATCATAATGCAATATGCTTGTATTGTTATGTATTAAGAATAAGAAAATGAGAGGGTCCCAGTTGTTATTCTTGACTGATAAGAACTGAAGTTTCTTGATACTGAATAACTACTCTTGCTCCCTTATCTGCTTTATTTTATTTGTATTTAACTCTGCAATGTGCCATACTTATACAACTCACTCACTTCTCAGTGTGCTTTATATACATCTTACTCACCTCTGAATGTTGCATGTCCTTCTATTAATTCTTTCCAGAAGTTTTCTTCTTCTTTTTCTTGTTTTTAAAACTAAAATTTAGTTAGCTATTTATATTTTAATATCAGATAAAGATAGTCTATTAGACAGTTTACTAGAAACCCAAAATAATCCATATACTGGGTACATTCTATGTTGATGTATTCGTACCCTAAATATATTCTAAAAGTATCACTTAGTATCATGTTCTCATTTCATATCAAGTTAGATTTAGAGGAATAAAAAAGTGTTCTCTAGATCATTTTTAAAGGCAGAGATCATATGCATTCTTGAATCAAATCAATGTATTTTAACCAATATTATTCAAAATATCATAATGCAATATGCTTGTATTGTTTTGTATTAAGAATAAGAAAATGAGAGGGTCCCAGTTGTTATTCTTGACTGATAAGAACTGAAGTTTCTTGATACTGAATAACTACTCTTGCTCCCTTATCTGCTTTATTTTATTTGTATTTAACTCTGCAATGTGCCATACTTATACAACTCACTCACTTCTCAGTGTGCTTTATATACGTCTTACTCACCTCTGATTGTTGCATGTCCTTCTATTAATTCTTTCCAGAAGTTTTCTTCTTCTTTTTCTTGTGCCAGTCTTGATTTTAAATTACCTTTTAACCAATACACGGTTTTCCATCAGATGTTTACTGTGAATTTTTGTACTCAATATCTGTAAACATGAAAACATTGGTAAGCAAGTTAAACTCATTTGATGAGAAGATTTTTGTAAAGGTCGTTTTTTGATATGGTCCCCTTTTTTCATATGTATATCAGTAATCTTTAAAACTAAAATTTAGTTAGCTATTTATATTTTAATATCAGATAAAGATAGTCTATTAGACAGTTCACTAGAAACCCAAAATAATCCATATACTGGGTACATTCTATGTTGATGTATTCGTACCCTAAATATATTCTAAAAGTATCACTTAGTACAATCAGCACAGGTTAGAAATTTCTGGATTATGCATCAGCATTTCATATCGTAATGTTGATAATATTGTATCTTCTCATGTGTGTATTGTATAAGTACCTATATGATGCTTCAGGCTACAGTGCTATACACATACACTACCTTCCAACTAATAGTCTTAACCACAAGGTGAGAATGTTACCGAGTACTTTTTGCAGTATGATGTCATTCAGTTAACTATTGCTTGCTGCTGCATTTTCATTTCTTCTGCATTTTACTTAGTTTGTGGGGAAGAAATTACATTTGACCGCGATAAAGCTACAGCCCGCTTCAAACCTTATTTCACTGCCCGGGAAAATGCCAAAATGAGAATCAAACCCACACTATGATGATACACAATACAGTCGAACCTGGATAAACGAGACCTGGATAAACGAGAAACCTGGATAAACAAGAAATTTTCAAATCCCCTTCATTTTCGGGCCCCTTCATAATTATGTAATATTACAAAACAGGTTAAAAAATGAAGGAAAAGTGGGGAAAACTTTTTCAAACAAGTGTAATGGAATTCTATTCATCAGGTTGGGTATAATGAATGCATTGAACCCTAGACAAGTTTTTCAACTAGCAGGGTGAAGGTCCTCTCATTATAAGCAAACTGTTGACACCCTACTTCTCATTAATTCTATATCCTTATCCTTACTTAAACCCAGTGATATAGTTTTCAATTATCAAAACATTTGTGATTTTATTTCTGCCCTAAAAACCCATTTTTACGAGGGTTCATAATGTGTCGATAATTTCTTTCTTTCATTTGACAATAAATGAACCTGCTACTACAAATACACCTTTTTTTATTATTGCATGTCTTTCAACAAGTGTATCATTATTATCCTTTTATAAACCCATAATAATGAAACAATGGCACCCAGCTACTACTTTTTCTTTCGAATGAATTATCTTTTACGCAAAGGGGAAGGCGTGTGCTTTGTAAACATGACATGCCCATAATTTATAAATCAGCACAGGTTAGAAATTTCTGGATTATGCATCAGCATTTCATATCGTAATGTTGATAATATTATATCTTCTCATGTGTGTATTGTATAAGTACCTATATGATGCTTCAGGCTACAGTGCTATACACTACCTTCCAACTAATAGTCTTAACCACAAGGTGAGAACGTTACCGAGTACTTTTTGCAGTATGATGTCATTCAGTTAACTATGCGAACCTTAAAAATACCTACTTCAACAAAAGTAACTTTCAAAAGATCATCATGAAAATCTGGCTCAAAGTCAAGTCGCATTATTCACTCTAAATATAAAAAATACAGATCTAAAAGTGACGAAGTTTGGTATAGCTCAAGTACCTACTTATATGTACAAGACAGACAGACGTCGGTACCTATACCTACATAAAATTAAGAAACTGGGTGAACATAGTACATAGAAGTACATATGCTTTTCATCACGAGATAACAGCTTCATTCCTATTCTAATGGATATTTTTGTCACATAAATCATGTAGAAGATAGGGGAGGAGGTGGGAACTGAGAATTATGAATGAACGAAAACATAGTAATTGTTATACTTGACAAAAAAATGTGAGATAGTAAAAAGTAAAATACCCATTACAATTAAAAACAAACAATAAATATTTCAGCTGAGTCTGCACATAGCTCTCTCTCTCTTTTTCTTCCATGACATTTAAAGAGGAGACTATGTACTTTGGTATTCCAGTATTTGACTTTGCCACTTTTGATTTTCCTTACCTCTTATTATGTGAGATAGTAAAAAGTAAAATACCCATTACAATTAAAAACAAACAATAAATATTTCAGCTGAGTCTGCACATAGCTCTCTCACTCTTTTTTTTCTTCTTCTTCTTCTTCCATGACATTTAAAGAGGAGACTATGTACTTTGGTATTCCAGTATTTGACTTTGCCACTTTTGATTTTCCTTACCTCTTATTATTATATTGTATTTCTCTCTACCTAATTTAATAGATACAAAACATCAACATTCACGTCCTATCTCTCCTCTCTTCGTATTTGGAAATACAACAAAATACAATCATAGTAAAAATGTTTTATTATTCTCGTAGTAACCATGAATGTAATATTGTAAACAATTATTATGTATTGAAAGTTTTTATCTCGATGCATTCATTGTCTGCACGAATGAGTAAATAAGATCATTTCTCTCCACTCATTCATTCATTCATTGTAGGATCAAATACCCTCTTCTATATACTTATTTATATACAACATAGTATTTATATCCTTAAATAATATAATCTCGTAGGATCAAATACCCTCTTCTATATACTTATTTATATACAACATAGTATTTATATCCTTAAATAATATAATCTCGTTAGACGTGCCGTAGACACTTGACTCCATTATTTATCATTGCCTTTTTTATTTTGTTTTGTTTAACAGACTTAGAAAGGTTCATGTATTACATAAATCCATAGTAATTATACCACATGACGATTCTGTGATAGATTCTACTACTTCGCTTAACTTAAATTTCACACTACTTGTTGCATATTTTTATCCCTTATCTCAATACTTTTTGGTGATCGACCAACTTTAGCGGTGTAATGGTTAGCGCGGTGGACTTCGGATCTCGAGTTCATTGTTCCAGTCCAAATCAAGTCATGAAAAGCGAGGCATAATTTACTTAGGATTGCTAGGAAAACCTCAAAATTATTACCTCTATTGTTTGGTCACTAGTATTTTGGACATTTGGTCGTAAGCTCAACAACATCTTCATTCACTTGTTAAAATACAACAGTCGAGACACTGTGTCTGCATTTGGAGATATGACATTCGTCCAATAACTCATAAAACGTAATAATCGTTTTGAACTTGAATTCAAGCTGTGACTTATTTCTTATTTATACAGAAAAACTATAGTCAAAAACTGTGAATATTAATTACGTGTGGTGAACTTGAGTCTGATTTACATTTCTAATTCTGCTGTTGGCAATTTTCCCAGTCATTTCACTTTTCGAAGATGCTTGTGTTCAAAATATCGTGAGGAAATTTTCATTTTTGTTTTCAATTGCGCGCCATGTCTACATTATTTGCCGTTTGTTTGTGTTGTTGTTGTTCTTCTTGGTGTTTTATTTATTTGTTGCCAAATCTCTACCTTCTGTGTCATATATGTATCTCTTGATAATATACGAAGATGCTTTTGTTCAAAATATCGTGAGGAAATTTTCATTTTTGTTTTCAATTGCGCGCCATGTCTACATATGCCTTTCTTTTTGTGTTGTTGTTGTTCTTCTTGGTGTTTTATTTATTTGTTGCCAAATCTCTACCTTCTGTGTCATATATGTATCTCTTGATAATATGTACATTTTTTGTATATTCTATTTTTCTATCAATTGTTGTTGTTGTTGTTGTTGTTGTTGTTGTTGTTGTTGTTGTTGTTGTTGTTGTTGTGTTGTTGTTCTTCTTGGTGTTTTATTTATTTGTTGCCAAATCTCTACCTTCTGTGTCATATATGTATCTCTTGATAATATGTACATTTTTTGTATATTCTATTTTTCTATCAATTTTATTAAGCAAACAATTTTATTGCCTTTATTTTTAAAATTTTCCTGTCTTTTTCAAACATACATGTCGAAGATTCAAATTCCAGTTGAAAGTAATTTTTGTATATTCTATTTTTCTATCAATTTTATCAAGCAAACAATTTTATTGCCTTTATTTTTAAAATTTTCCTGTCTTTTTCAAACATACATGTCGAAGATTCAAATTCCAGTTGAAAGTAGAAATTGCTGAATGCTGAAGTTCAGACAAAGATGAAAATGGAACTCGAAACGTTGAGCTCAAATCGTTTGAACCCTTAAAACACACAGGTGTTCCTGGCTGAATAAAATTATAATGGGTCTAAATAATAAACAATAATGAGAAGTTAGTCAGACTAAGCTGTGTGATATACTGATTAGGTACTTACTGTAAGCGTTAGGTAAGATAGTGAAGCAAGAAGCCCTCTTATTAACTGTTGATATAATGAGACCTTCTAATCAGATCTTAACCATAAGTCTATAAGAGGAACTCTTGGGTACCTAAATAAGTCATTAGATAAATGGTTCATTCCTTTTGAAATGCTGAGAACTCTCTTTCGCCTAATAACTATTCATATTTTGGTAGTTATTTATTCATTATCCCTGAAAAAGAGTTTCTACTTCCTACTATAAAGCATCCCCCTACCTTATCCATTTGAATATGGCAGCAAGGAGTCATCTAAAAAGTAGGCTACGTTGCCAAACGTGTCAAACCTACTATAAAGCATCCCCCCTCCAATAGCATTTTGTGACGAAAAAAAGACAGCTTCCGAAGTTGAAGATCGAGAGGAAGACACAAAGTAGTAAACTGTTTGTTTTAATTGATAAATAAATCACTTCATTACTATAAAGCATCCCCCCTCCAATAGCATTTTGTGACGAAAAAAAAGACAGCTTCCGAAGTTGAAGATCGAGAGGAAGACACAAAGTAGTAAACTGTTTGTTTTAATTGATAAATAAATCACTTCATTGAACTTGAATAACCTGATTTTTTTGATTGATTGTATGTTAATTAGGATGTCGCGGCACGAGACTTGCACGTTGATTTAATTACAAAATACCTTGTTTATAGTAAATTTATTGTTTGCGTCTGCTACATCGTGAATGAATGATAAGTGTTCTTTATTTATAGAAACTACTATACGAGGACAGGCCTTGTATTTCCATTTTATCTGATAAAAAAATCCTTTTTTGGTTCGTTGTATGCCATGCATTTCTTTTCTTGTACATGATCTCACCATTTCTTTTACACATAATTATTGCTCAGGAATAAAAAAGTGTTCTCTAGATCATTTTTAAAGGCAGAGATCATATGCATTCTTGAATCAAATCAATGTATTTTAACCAATATTATTCAAAATATCATAATGCAATATGCTTGTATTGTTTTGTATTAAGAATAAGAAAATGAGAGGGTCCCAGTTGTTATTCTTGACTGATAAGAACTGAAGTTTCTTGATACTGAATAACTACTCTTGCTCCCTTATCTGCTTTATTTTATTTGTATTTAACTCTGCAATGTGCCATACTTATACAACTCACTCACTTCTCAGTGTGCTTTATATACATCTTACTCACCTCTGAATGTTGCATGTCCTTCTATTAATTCTTTCCAGAAGTTTTCTTCTTCTTTTTCTTGTGCCAGTCTTGATTTTAAATTACCTTTTAACCAATACACGGTTTTCCATCAGATGTTTCCTGTGAATTTTTGTACTCAATATCTGTAAACATGAAAACATTGGCAAGCAAGTTAAACTCATTTGATGAGAAGATTTTTGTAAAGGTCGTTTTTTGATATGGTCCCCTTTTTTCATATGTATATCAGTAATGTTCACACTTTAATTTGTTAGGAGAGTAGGAAACTAGAATAGTATGCCTATCTATACCTTGATTATCTTGGCTAAATGGGACGGAAAAGTCCCTTTACCCATGCATTTGAAATGAGATCTTGTATACATGATCGAGATTACAGCTCCGTGTAATGCAAGAAGCACACCCAACCTAAATTTACCCATCCTTGATCAAGACACTTTAATTGGTTAGGAGAGTAGGAAACTAGAATAGTATACCTCTCTATACCTTGATTATCTTGGCTAAATGGGACGGAAAAGTCCCTTTACCCATGCATTCGAAATGAGATCTTGTATACATGATCGAGATTACAGCTCCGTGTAATGCAAGAAACACACCCAACCTAAATTTACCCATCCTTGATCAACTTCCTGCAAAAGCAACAATCAAGACATGGTATGACTGTGGAATTACTCAGTCTCTTGGAAGGTGGCTCCATCAGAATATCATTGACACCTCAAAAAAGCCCCTGGAAATGAAAATCACTTGGTTATCATTATCAACATTTTACAAATTCATTTCTTCATCAATGTACATACCCAAACATGACCTTATTGAGTTACCATAAGGATCACTCTATTCAACAGAATTTCTTACTGCATGATCCATTTTAAAACTTATTATTCAGCACTATATTCAAAATTTACAAGTTGCTCATTACAGATAATCATTAATAAATACGTAAATGGGTAGGTGAATTGCTTGTAGTTGTAGCATTGACCTTAAACTCTGCTTTTCATCACGAGATAACAGCTTCATTCCTATTCTAATGGATATTTTTGTCACATAAATCATGTAGAAGATAGGGGAGGAGGTGGGAACTGAGAATTATGAATGAACGAAAACATAGTAATTGTTATACTTGACAAAAAATGTGAGATAGTAAAAAGTAAAATACCCATTACAATTAAAAACAAACAATAAATATTTCAGCTGAGTCTGCACATAGCTCTCTCTCTCTCTTTTTTTTTCTTCCATGACATTTTAAGAGGAGACTATGTACTTTGGTATTCCAGTATTCGACTTTTGCCACTTTTGATTTTCCTTACCTCTAGTCTTATTAACTGTTGATATAATGAGACCTTCTAATCAGATCTTAACCATAAGTCTATAAGAGGAACTCTTGGGTACCTAAATAAGTCATTAGATAAATGGTTCATTCCTTTTGAAATGCTGAGAACTCTCTTTCGCCTAATAACTATTCATATTTTGGTAGTTATTTATTCATTATCCCTGAAAAAGAGTTTCTACTTCCTACTATAAAGCATCCCCCCTCCAATAGCATTTTGTGACGAAAAAAAAGACAGCTTCCGAAGTTGAAGATCGAGAGGAAGACACAAAGTAGTAAACTGTTTGTTTTAATTGATAAATAAATCACTTCATTGAACTTGAATAACCTGATTTTTTTGATTGATTGTATGTTAATTAGGATGTCGCGGCACGAGACTTGCACGTTGATTTAATTACAAAATACCTTGTTTATAGTAAATTTATTGTTTGCGTCTGCTACATCGTGAATGAATGATAAGTGTTCTTTATTTATAGAAACTACTATACGAGGACATTAGAGGAATAAAAAAGTGTTCTCTAGATCATTTTTAAAGGCAGAGATCATATGCATTCTTGAATCAATGTATTTTAACCAATATTATTCAAAATATCATAATGCAATATGCTTGTATTGTTATGTATTAAGAATAAGAAAATGAGAGGGTCCCAGTTGTTATTCTTGACTGATAAGAACTGAAGTTTCTTGATACTGAATAACTACTCTTGCTCCCTTATCTGCTTTATTTTATTTGTATTTAACTCTGCAATGTGCCATACTTATACAACTCACTCACTTCTCAGTGTGCTTTATATACGTCTTACTCACCTCTGATTGTTGCATGTCCTTCTATTAATTCTTTCCAGAAGTTTTCTTCTTCTTTTTCTTGGGGGGGGGATGCTCCAAATTTTCAGTCTGGCCTATAGTAAGGAGAAAAATGACGCTCGGGGCCCCACTAAATACGGCCCTGGCGCAAACCAGTTTGCACAAGTGAATCGTAGCATGTGAACGGAGGCTTTAAGTTTGCACAAGCAAAAAAAAAAAAACTATTTCTAGGTTTCTCTCACAGTTTGCCACTCAGAGCAAACCGAAGCAGACACAAGAGTTTAGATCCTTATTAATTAATGACCAGCCTACAGTGGCGTAGCGTGTATGTATGACGTGTATGGCGGCCATACAACTCAAAAGGTCACTCTAATGCCCATAAATATTAATGGCATGTACTGTGATGGGACTTGGTAGACCTGTGCATGAGCCCTACAACGCCCTACACTTGAATTTAGACCACGCCACTGCCAGCCTAGTTAGCTTGGTTGGTAGCTCGTCTGCCTTGTAAGCGCTAGGCCGCGAGTTCGATTCCCGCACGGGGCGGAATTTATCCTAAACGGATAATGTTCGGTCTCGGAACGGCTTTCTTCTATCCTGTCTTCCTTCTCTCTTCAATTTCGGGACGATAAGACCATAGCAGTTACAGTTCCCTCTGCCAAACCTCTTCAAAAAAATAAATAAATCCTTAATTTTGATTTGTTTGTTTTTTTTTTATGAACTGTATGTAGGATTGTAACAATATTTATTTATTATTATTATTATTATTTTTTAACATTTATCCTTTTTACATGAGTTATATAACGAAACCAGACCAAATCACTAAGCATGCTTGCTTGTAAAGGTCTCTGTTTCCTAATCCAAGGGTCTCGGGTTCAATCCCCAGCTATGTCCAACTGATGAGTCCAAATAAGGACGTTTCACGAGAGGCTGGCTACGCCCTTGGTACTCGGAGTACAGAAATTCTACTCAAACCTCCGCGGTCGAGTGGGTATCACACTAGGACAGCACGCCGGAGATCCGGTTTGATTCCCGGCGGTGTCGAAGTGTTTTCTGCTCTGTGTTTGTTGTTCGGGGCGCTCTCAGCCTCATGAGGACAATTGAGTGGCTAATCGAGTAGCGACCAGTGGCGGCGTTACCAGTGTAAAAAAAGAGTATTGAAAAATGGAAATTGATTTCAAAGCGGGCACTTTATCGTAACGTGTATGCTAGGCTTAAGTACATTAGAACCTCGATTATTTCAACTTACATTAATTCAACTCTATTATTTCAACCTCAAAATCCATTGTTTTTTTTTCGATCTTTCAAAGGGATATCCTATCTTATCAGAGAAAAAGATCATAGAAAGTGATCATTTCAACCTCGATCATTTCCACTACCCCCGGTCCCAATTAGTTGAAATAATCGAGGTTCTACTGTAAGTACCTATAGGTACATAGGTAACATCTCAATATTTTGTACATACCATGTTTATAAATACCTTTGATTGATAAAATAGTTTCAAGTATTTAATACTATTTATTTATAATGAAATAAAAAATATATATGTTTCGTAACCATTTTAATTTCATATTTATACAAAGCGAGTTTTTTTCTTTTTTTCACAAGGACGTTCATTAAAAAAAAAATAATACCTAATAATAAAAAAGTAAGTAATTGTGTAAAGGTATGTCCACTTTTGTCCACACATAGTCCGGCCATAGTTCGATTTTCGACTGACACTGTGTTCGAATGCACCTTAAGATGTCGCTTCTCGATTGGAAAACGACACTAACTTTTATGACTTGACTTGGACTCGAACCACCAACCTCCAGTCCTCCAGATTTGAAGAAAATTTGCTATTGAACCTTGGATTCACCTCGGTAGAAACACACTACCATCACGTCATGTTACGTCACGTGAACTTATGGGATGAAAAAGTTTTCCTATGACATTGTAGGTCTCGTACAGGTCAGCCACACTATACAATCATGTCACGTGGGCTCAGGTGACGTGACACAGAGTGTTTCTACCTTAAGTTCACTTTGTGATTGAAATTTTCACTTAGAACAGGATATATGACGTTTTGAATTTCGGAATTTAAACTAAATGAGTCACCCTGAATAAATAATGAAGAAAAAAAAGAAACAAAAAAAAAAAAAAAAAAAAAAAAAAAAAAAAAAAAAAACCAAACAAATCCTGTAAATATGTACACTTCCGTGCCATCACGTTATGGTATATAATAAAATGTTTTTATTTCCAAATCAATCATAAATACTATAGTAATAAATTGTGTTATAAATTTATATAAAGTAAATATAATGTACAAACAACATGGTTTATTTAAAAAAAAAAAAAAGGGCGGGGGAATTTTCTGGGGAAAAAATAATAAAATGTCTACATCATCACACCATTGACAGAAAAATTTGCATTTACATGAGCTGAACTGTTTCGAGGAAGAAGGACCTATGTTATTTTTTACAAGAGCCCTTTTTTCTGGGAACGATTCAGTTGGATTTTTCCATTCGAAATTTCTCCCCTCCTGAAGCTCGTTTTCCCCTCTTTCCCCATGGTTGAGTACAGACGCTGTCACGCCAAAAGAGGGGAAAACGAAACTTCAGAAGAGGAGAAATTGACAAAAGGAAAATACGCCTATTCTGAAGCATTTGCACATTTTGTCGCTTCAAGAAGCAAAAGCGAGTATTTTGCTTCTCCTGAAAAAACTTTCAATGGTAATTTGGGCGATATTGTTTCGTGAGCGACGATATCCTAAAAATACAAGTTTCGAAAAAAAAAACATTGTTTCTAAAGAAAAACAATCTGGAAAAGAATAGGTAGGTACCAAAAAATGTGTAGGTAATAGGTAGGTATTTTATATCTATTTAAAGAGAACACCTAGGATTTTCAATATGGGGGAAAAGCTCAATGATATTAGCGAGTTTTGGCAAACCAAAATTAGCGTCCCGTTAACAGAACTCTTTAACGTTACCTGACGAAAACTCGTGCAGAAACCTGTTTTGGTCAACTTACGTTTCAATTATCGTCACGCAAGGCAGTGCAAAAACTCCCTATTATTACATATTTTGTTCAACATTCAAGTTTCTTGATGAATCATTAGATATAAAAGAATTGAATAAATAAAAATCTTCTAAAACTCTCTACTCGGAAAATAAAAGTCCAAGAGCCGGGGCCACAAAGTGAGAATAAATACGGTTTAAGTTTTCATCTCGGTTTAAATAATCTGATTGTCTAAAATTTTTTGAAAATTTTAAAAATCGACCAATCAAATTGCTTTATCCGAGAGTTAAACTGAAACCGAGTTTAAACTAACTTCGTGGAACTGGCCATAGGTTTAAAAAAGTATATAGGGTAAGGAAAGTAAAATGAACATTTTCGCCTGTGTGGACCTTTCAACTTAAAATAATTATCGATACATACAGTCGAATTCATGAGTAAAATGAGACATTCCTTAGGCTAAAAACAGAGAGGAGAGAGTCGCGGGCCATACCAAAGTCATTGGAGGGCCAAGCGTTGGACAGCCCTGTCATAGAGCATCGAGCAGGTAGAGCGATGTGACGAATGAAGCAACGACTTCAAACTGTATAGAACCGAGAGAAAAAAGCTCTATGGTTTTTGCTCTCCGCTAAACTGTTTTTAGCCTTCGTAGATTCGTAGAAGCTCAACCCGTCCTTTGGGGCTGACCAGCCCCTACACCTAAGCCTCAGTTTGGGCTTTTTGTGTGTGGGGCGGATTCACCTCGGTAGAAACACACTACCATCACGTCATGTTACGTCACGTGAACTTATGGGATGATAAAGTTTTCCTATAATATTGTAGGTCTCGTACAGGTCAGCCACACTACAATCATGTCACGTGGGATCAGGTGACGTGACACAGAGTGTTTCTACCTTAAGTTCACTTTGTGATTGAAATTTTCAATTAGAACAGGATATATGACGTTTTGAATTTCGGAATTGAAACTAAATGAATCATCCTGAATTCCTGACTAATTTTGCAGGATAAAGATTTAAACTGAATAATTAAAAAAAAAAAAAAAAAAAAAAAAAAAAAAAAAAAACAAAACAAATCCTGTAAATATGTACACTTCCGTGCCATCACGTTATGGTATATAATAAAATGTTTTTATTTCCAAATCAATCATAAATACTATAGTAATAAATTGTGTTATAAATTTATATAAAGTAAATATAATGTACAAACAACATGGTTTATTTAAAAAAAAAAAAAAGGGCGGGGGAATTTTCTGGGGAAAAAATAATAAAATGTCTACATCATCACACCATTGACAGAAAAATTTGCATTTACATGAGCTGAACTGTTTCGAGGAAGAAGGACCTATGTTATTTTTTACAAGAGCCCTTTTTTCTGGGAACGATTCAGTTGGATTTTTCCATTCGAAATTTCTCCCCTCCTGAAGCTCGTTTTCCCCTCTTTCCCGATGGTTTAGTACAGACGCCATCACGCCAAAAGGGGGGAAAACGAAACTTCAGAAGAGGAGAAATTGACAAAAGGAAAATACGCCTAGTCTGAAGCATTTGCACATTGTCGCTTCAAGAAGCAAAAGCGAGTATTTTGCTTCTCCTGAAAAAACTTTCAATGGTAATTTGGGCGATATTGTTTCGTGAGCGACGATATCCTAAAAAATACAAGTTTCGAAAAAAAAAAAAAAAAAAAAAAATTTTTTTCACGCCAAAAGAGGGGAAAACGAAACTTCAGAAGAGGAGAAATTGACAAAAGGAAAATACGCCTATTCTGAAGCATTTGCACATTTTGTCGCTTCAAGAAGCAAAAGCGAGTATTTTGCTTCTCCTGAAAAAACTTTCAATGGTAATTTGGGCGATATTGTTTCGTGAGCGACGATATCCTAAAAATACAAGTTTCGAAAAAAAAAACATTGTTTCTAAAGAAAAACAATCTGGAAAAGAATAGGTAGGTACCAAAAAATGTGTAGGTAATAGGTAGGTATTTTATATCTATTTAAAGAGAACACCTAGGATTTTCAATATGGGGGAAAAGCTCAATGATATTAGCGAGTTTTGGCAAACCAAAATTAGCGTCCCGTTCACAGAACTCTTTAACGTTACCTGACGAAAACTCGTGCAGAAACCTGTTTTGGTCAACTTACGTTTCAATTATCGTCACGCAAGGCAGTGCAAAAACTCCCTATTATTACATATTTTGTTCAACATTCAAGTTTCTTGATGAATCATTAGATATAAAAGAATTGAATAAATAAAAATCTTCTAAAACTCTCTACTCGGAAAATAAAAGTCCAAGAGCCGGGGCCACAAAGTGAGAATAAATACGGTTTAAGTTTTCATCTCGGTTTAAATAATCTGATTGTCTAAAATTTTTTGAAAATTTTAAAAATCGACCAATCAAATTGCTTTATCCGAGAGTTAAACTGAAACCGAGTTTAAACTAACTTCGTGGAACTGGCCATAGGTTTAAAAAAGTATATAGGGTAAGGAAAGTAAAATGAACATTTTCGCCTGTGTGGACCTTTCAACTTAAAATAATTATCGATACATACAGTCGAATTCATGAGTAAAATGAGACATTCCTTAGGCTAAAAACAGAGAGGAGAGAGTCGCGGGCCATACCAAAGTCATTGGAGGGCCAAGCGTTGGACAGCCCTGTCATAGAGCATCGAGCAGGTAGAGCGATGTGACGAATGAAGCAACGACTTCAAACTGTATAGAACCGAGAGAAAAAAGCTCTATGGTTTTTGCTCTCCGCTAAACTGTTTTTAGCCTTCGTAGATTCGTAGAAGCTCAACCCGTCCTTTGGGGCTGACCAGCCCCTACACCTAAGCCTCAGTTTGGGCTTTTTGTGTGTGGGGTTAAGCAAAGCACGATGCGGCAAAAATAAAGGACTACTCCGTTCTATACCGGCAGGACTAACAAAGAGCAGTGATAATAGAGCGACCTCCATGACTGAGTGGGTATCACACTAGGCTTACTATAGGTAATGCTGTGGTACCCACAAAAATTGTGAAGAGCATTTCAGCTTCACCAGAAATAATTCACGATTAATGATTATTATTACGAAAAAAAGATCGAATGAAAACCTAGATAAACAGAAGTATCTATTTCACTCATGTTATCTACAAATGGAGCAGTTGCAAATGGGTAAAAAATATAAATAAAACGTCGATTCCTATGTAAAAAGTTGGGAAAAATCCAAATCTGAGGTCAAAACTCCGAAAAAATAAATGTAAAAGGTCTAAAAATCAATTTTTATTTTCCTTTCTAATGAAAGAGTTCAAAGATGTGTGACGTCAGACTTTACGCAGTTGTTTTTTTCGTCCGTTAGGTAGCGCCAGTATACAAGCAAGCTTGCAGAGGAGCAGAAAGAAATGCGCAGAAACGTATGCGCACAAACACATTAATGTGTTGCCTGCGAAGGAGCTTTGCTCGGTACATTTGATGTGACCTCAAACTCAGTGTCTGAATTTCACTGCAGACAAAGTTGGTAGAAACTACAGTTTGTGCCTTGAGACGCGACATTGCCATTCCAACATGATTACAATGTTATTTCTGGTAACGTATGTGTTTTGTGTTCAACTGGCAACACTGGAGGACTGTGTTCATCGTTTTGAAAATTTCCCGGTGAATCGCCGGTGATTTCAAGAACAGACTATGTATCTATTTCACCCCATGGTTTTATTGATTTCAAGACACGTTTCGCTCAGGTTTGTACGATATCACTCGGTGTGTATGCTATCTCAGGGGATGCCATCCCTACCACGTTATCCTGATCCGGTTTGATTTCCAGCAGTGGTGCGCCAGCATTGGTGTTTGAATAGAAACTCGACTGCTGTAGCTGTGTAGGTGCCTCGGATGTTGACATGATGGGCGCCTGGTTTAGAGTCAGAGAGGTTTCGTATGTGTTATTGACGAGAGGAGACTGATAGTTTGGATCCCCAACTACTGCACACTCTGCTTGTAACACCTGTGTATCTGCTAGTGCCTTGGCTAGGATGTCCGAGTGTTGGGGTGCTGACGTCATCACCTCATCTGTCTTCTGTACAATGTTCAGGATATTACCATCGTCATCTATAGTCAGGTAGATGTTACTCAAATCTGTCGTGCTAGGGTCGATGAATATGGTTTGACTATCGGAAGTGGAAGGGCCAGGCATGGATGCTGGACTGTTGATGAGGATCTGCTGAGACTGCTGATTGTTGATCAGATACACCACGGAATCACTCGAGTCCGCCCCTGGAATGTTGGATATCTCAGAGATAAGTTCCTCTTCTTGTACAACCTTGGGTTGTGGGATCAGGGCCGGGGGCTGGGCGCGGGGTTGTTGTGTACTTCTCCTCTGCTGCAGGATGGATGGGAGAGTACTCTGGTTCACCAGAATACTACCCTGGCCACTGGTGGACTTGGGGTGGGGCTCGGGGCGTGACGCATTGCTATGGGCAATGGTTTTAATCTTACTCTGGAGAGAGGTTTGTGTCTTGACCTTGGGTTCCACCTTGATGGTTTTACTGGCAGGGACTTCTGGTTTGATGACTGTCTTCCCAGTGTTGATCTTCATGAGGCCAGGGACAGGAAGGTTTAGTTTCTTCTGTGTTGACTTCATCGTAATCAGAGGCACATTGCTAGACTTGGGTACATTCTTGGCGGCTGTCTGAGAGACATACACGACTTGTTGATTCTTACTAGCAGGTGACTTGCTCGTGTGTCCTACTGTACTAGCACTGGTACTCGGAGGAATAGAGAACATACCTTTCTGTCTCAACTCCACCGCCTGCTGCTCTGTTAGAATAATCTTGCCGCCATCAGGACTCGACAACATGATCTTGCTCTTAGCAGGCGACTTGACAGGGCTAGGGGTTTTAATCCTTTGATTGTTGGGTAGAATGAAGAACTTCTCCTCTACTGGTTTAGTTACTTCACTGGCCACAACCTGTCTGGTAGGTATGGAGGGGATGTTCATAGGTTTATATTTGGGACGAATACTTTCTATTGGTACTTTGGTGGTGATTGTTTTCAACGAGCCCCGTGATTTGTCCAGTGTGAAATTCTTCTTCTCTGTGGGTGACATATCAATGTGTACGGTAGATGTGTGTTGGGGTTTACTCACATAGAGTGGAGGGTTACCGAGATCTACTTCCTCTACAAGCATCATTTCTGCCAACCTATCCTCTTCAGTCTTACTTCCACTCTCAGTCTTAGCATTGCTTGGTTTCTTCACTTCTGTCTTGCTGTTCCGTCGGCTAGGGATGTGAATTGTTTGATTGCCTATCTGTACGAGGTTTGGTTTATCAATGACTTTCTCCACAGGTTTTGCCTCAATCTTCTCTGGTTGGGGTTTAGACTGAGTTGGTTTCTCTGGGGTCACATGAACATTATTTTGAGTTTCTTTGGGTGGTTTTACTTTCTCCGGAACTGTTTTTTCCTCCACAGGTTTTGATTTCACCGGTTCTTCAACTACATCTGGTTTCTCAGCAATAGATTCTGTCTGTTTAGTTGTCTCCTCGTCCGTAACTTTCACATTTTCCACAATATCATCCAGTGCTTTCCTCGTGGCTTCTGTCTCATTCTCATCTCCCATGTCATCATCCTCAAACTCTTCCTCCTGTTTCTCTTCGTCTTCCTCAAACTTGGCCACTTCAGCAATTTCTTCCCGGACCTTCTTGAAGTAGTTGGTCTTCAGCGTCTGCTTGGAAAGTTTCCCTGAGCTGGTGACAGCCGGGGTGGAACACACTTTACTCACAATCTCATTGCGGAAGTCTAATGAATCATTCAGATCCGAGTTCAGCGTCCCGAACCCAGCACCAACCTCGGGTGGAGGGGGTAATGTAATGGCATCACCGCCCTTGCTGCTTGGGATATCTGGCAACGTTGGAACTTGAGTTTCATTCAGGAGAGCTTCCACTTCATCTACAAGGTCTGTCTTAGCATCCTTACCATTTGCCTTAACTTCCTTACCACTCCCAGTGTCCTTGTCTTCACTCTTGCTGTATTGTCTCTTCCTCGTGGTAAAACTCATACTACTGCTACTCGCTTCCTCTTCCTCATCAAAATCAAAACACGACACTTTCTCCTCTTCCTTACTCATTGCTCGCTCAGTACTATCATCTGCCTCTTCATTCTCCTCATTTTCTTCCTCTTCCCAGTCCATGAGGAAATTTTGTTTCAACTTCTCCGCTTCCAGTTTCTGCTGCTCCAACAGTTCAGCCTTACTCTTACCCTTGTGGTCTCCCCCATTGGTCAACTTGATCTTCTTGGAAACGCCACTAGTGCCCGAGTTGGCATATCGCTTCTTCCGCTTGAAGCCAGCAGGATATTTAATCTTGTGATCAAAGTGACGTGAATGTGTTTTATAGTGCAGAAGCATCACGTTCACCCTAGAGCACTGGTAGTTACAATCCACACAGGAGAAGTTCTTCTCCAAGTTCCCATTGCTGGAGAGCGGCTGAATCAACTCTCGTGAAGCATACCCCTTGGCAGCGGCATCCTCACTCAGGTTTAACAACCGTTCCTGAGGAATTGCTTTTGGCGTTCTGCCCAACTTACTGGGCATACTCTTCCTGCGCGGATCCAACTTGAGGAAGCCAACCACTGGAGAACCATCTTTGCCGTCTTTCTTCTTCTTCAGCTTTTTACCACTGGGCGAAGAGAAGAGTTCTTCATACACAACTTTCCCAGCTTCTTCCGAGCTGAATTCGGGTCTGTCCAATATCTTGGGATCACCCTGAGTTAGATTCTCAGCTGTAATCACATCGCCCGGGAACATTTGCATGTTTGATGTGGATATTCTGGTACTTCTCATCATATCTGTCAACATCAACACACGTACATACCTACGGTTAGAACTGAAAAATGTATATGATGTACAAAGTGGTGTTAAGAGAAGAGAAAAGAGATAAACAGAAAGTGAGAGAGGAGCAAGAAGAAGAAAAATAGAGAAAGAAAGGGGGGAGAAAAAAAAGACAAATGAAGAGAGAGGGAGATTACAAAGAAGATAAGAAAGAGAAGAGCAGGAGGGAAAGAGAAAAAAAAAATACTGGAAACAAGATATTGTCACAAAAGCTCTTTTTAGCCGTCAAATTGGAAAAATAGTTACGGTATGGGGTTATGGTATATCCTAGAAAAAAGTGTAAATGTATAAAATGTAGGAAATGGAAATACAAATAATTTTCTAATATCTAATTCATTGTTTTTAGAAAAAAAAAAAAAAAAAAAAAAACCGGAAAAAAAAAATTTTCGAAAAGCCCCTTTTTTGGCCGCCATTTTACTTTTTTAAGTATGAAACCTGTGTGTCTGCTTTGATATCCTCGGGAAGGGAGTCGTAGTCATGGACCAAACCGGGCCACCATAGGCTCCCGAGCTTCACCCACACTACATCGCCTTTCTGATAGTCCACGGTTGTCAAGTCACACATTGCTGATTGATGAGCAGTCTAATTATTCTGAAATAAAAACAGGTAGGTACCTAAATTAAAGGGGCTTTCTTTTTCATTGTTATGGCTTCTGAATAATAACCAAAATAGCATATTAAATGACCTTGACTGCATAGAAGAAAATTAATTTGAAAAAGAAGTCTCTTCCATTGTTCAAGATGTTGTGGAATATAAAATGTATCCTGCTCAGTGATAGGACTGATAGAGAAGAAATTGGTGATTTCATACAGCTATGGTAAGCTTTAGTAAGATCCGCCAATATTTTTCTTCTCATCAGAACAAAAGACAGGCTGCCCTGGTACAAAGTACCACCTTTGGGCAACGAAAATCCCAGATAGGAAACCTGAAAGTTGTGTCGATAAGGGACAGAATAAACAAACAGTGCCCTATGAGCTGCCATGGAAGTTTTCCAATCAACTTACCCATGAAATCTGAAACAAAATTGATCAAATGAGAGAAGGCATAACACGTACACACGAAAACGAAAAGGCCTACAAAGGGGACATCGTAAACAGCACAAGAGTTGGAAGAAAAATGATTTTCCCTACACTTTTCCTTTCGGAACTTTTGATTTTTCAGAAAAATCTCAAAATCAAAATGAAAATCAAAACAAACCAATCGGCGACGCCATTTTGGTTAGTTGGATTTTTCGCCGCTAGAGTGCAGCACGATGCAGAGAGAGAAAAAAGGCGAGTTTTTTTTTTTTTTTTTGCGCGGGAATGGAGCAGTTGCAAATGGGTAAAAATTATAAATAGATGGTCGATTCCTATGTAAAAAGTTGTGAAAAATCCAAATCTGAGGTCAAAACTCCGAAAAAATAGCTGGAAAAGGTCGAAAGAGTTCTAATATGTGTGACGTCAGACTTTACGCAGTTGTTTTTTTCGTCCGTTAGGTAGCGCCACTGTGCTAGCGGAGGAGCGGAAAGAAATGGGCAGAAACGTATGCGCACAAACACATTAATGTGTTGTCTGCGAGGGAGCTTTGCTCGGGACATTTGATGTGACGTCATCGCCTACGGGAGCGTATGCCGTGACGTCAAAGTTCACGATATACCGGTATTTTTTAAATCGATTTATCTCGGGATCTAGAAGTCGTAGAAGAAAAAGAAAAATTCCGTTGGTCCTCATTTTTCCTGTTCTGTGACTTTGAAACATCACCCAAGTAAGCGCAACTGATCTATTCGAATTTTGAGGATTTCGAGGTTTTCAGACAAAGTCCGTAAAATCGTAAATTCGTCAGCCTTGTTGATTTGGTTCTTAGCTCGTCTGCCTTGTAAGCGCTAGGCCTCGAGTTCGATTTCCGGCCGGGGCGGATTTTACCCTGATAATAATATTCGCGTTCTCGGCTTCTCGGAACGACTGGCTTTCTTCTTTATAAATGTCTTCAATTTCTCTTCGATTTCGGGACAGAAGACCTTGACAGTTTTACAGTTCCCTCTATCAAACCTCGAAAAAAAAAAGGAAAAAGAAAAAGAGAGAGAGAGAACTGTGACCTACTAAGGTCTTATCGTCCCGAAATTAAAGAGAGTACTTATTATAGTACCTACAGGATAGGAAAAAGCCAGCCTCCCCGGGCGGGAATCGAGCTCGCGGCCTAGCGCTTACAAGGCAGACGCGCCACCAGAACCAACCATCGACCCTCGCCTAGTACAGACCCAAAAGAAAATAAACAAACCATGCTAATGAATAGAAGCGTCCTCAACGGAGCCTTGACCATAGTACTGACCCAAGAGAAAATAAACAAACCAACCTAACCTACCCTAACCAAACCTACCTATACCTAATCTAACCTAACCTAACCTAACCTAACTTAACCAAGAGCTATCCAAAACCGGTTGGACCGGTAAAAATTTCTACCATAGTACCGACCCAAAAGAAAATAAACAAACCATGCTAATGAATAGAAGCGCCCTCAACGGAGCCTTGACCATAGTACTGACCCTCGCAGAAAAAAGATTATTATAGAGTCTATAATAATCTTTTTTCTGATATAGAGGGTATTTTTTCTGCCATGGTCGATGGTCCAAGGTCTATGGTCGCCGTTGTGGCCGCGCACTTGACCCACAAAACGCTTGGTGCGGACTTAATAAAAACCCTCTCTAGAATGTCAGTTATTTTACCTGTTGCCCTAAACCGCTAAACTCAAGCCCAGCTGTTCGTAAAAAAAACACATCCGCTTCGGAAACCAGTAGGTATAACCCTCTTTCATACGGAGTGTCAATAGGGATATTTCGCATCGAATCCTGATCCCCATAACGCAACCCATGTTGGCGCCATCTTGTTTACATCATGTTTTTAGATTTAGCACGGGATCGATCAGTAGGTATAACCCTCTTTCATACGGAGTGTCAATCTAGTAAACACCCGTTCCCAATTGTCGTTCGGAAAAAAATTGTGTCCTGTGTACCTACGTAAGTGGAATCATAACCTACGTTTAAGTTACATAACCTGCAGGACATTCGGAAAAAGATCGTGTGAAACTCACGACAAGAGACCTCTTCAGTCTGACGTCACAAAACAAGATGGCGATGGTGCGTAGAGTAAACAAAAGATTTCCTCTATTGTTTTGATTTTTTATAACATTGAAATTTCGCGTTTCTTTCTTACCTTTATCGAGTTGGAATATATTATCGTTATCGTTAGAGTAACATCTGAATTGTCCTTGTGCCTTTTTGGTCGGTCGGTTAATTTCCTCTTTTGGATGGGGAAGTACTTGCTTAAGAGTAACATCTGAATTGTCCTTGTGCCTTTTTGGTCGGTCGGTTAATTTCCTCTTTTGGATGGGGAAGTACTTGCTTAAGTCATCGGCAACAGTCCGCTTTGTAAACCTGAAATTGTATGGGAAAGAAATTTTTTCACATCACACATAATAGTAGGTCCCTTACGCTTTTGAGTAATCTTACAGAACCGTCTACACATGTACAGCTACAGCTACGAGAAGATACAAGCTAGGTATTAGGAAAATGAAGGCTTTAATATTATGATAAGATATGTAAACAAACCCTAACGCAACAAGTAGTCTAGTAGCCGGGAAAAAAGCGCAAAAAGTTTTTTATGTTGTTTTTTTTCGTATAAAATGTTGAGAGTTGTGAATGGATAATATAAACCCATGTGATGATTTCTTATGTATCTATCTATTTAGTCGTATAAAATGTTGAGAGTTGTGAATGGATAATATAAACCCATGTGATGATTTCTTATGTATCTATCTATTTAGTTATTTATGTACCGAAACATAAAGAAAAAAGTTTTTCTCAGCTTTCGTCTCGTATGTAAATTTATTACGTGGGACATGTGGGGTAAATACTATGTGTGTGCCGCCGTATCTAATGTAAACTCAATGGTGATGTAATACAAGATGAAAGTTCGCATAATAATGAGCTAAACTCTTCTCCACTCTCATTCTGTTTTGGGTTTTCTTCTTAACCTTCCGCGCACATGGACGGTTTTCATACATAGGAAGCATGACCGTCGAGTCCGTCCTCCCTTTACTATTACAATAGTAATAAAAAGGTATAAGGGACGGACTATTGTATTCGCCTCGGTGTCTGTCACCGTCGAATATTTCTTTTTGGTCGAGGATCTTGTCCAGACGCTTTTCTTACAATATTCGTTCACTACGGGTAGAAGTATTTTGAGAACATTGATTCCTCTTCTCCACTCTCATTCTGTTTTGGGTTTTCTTCTTAACCTTCCGCGCACATGGACGGTTTTCATACATAGGAAGCATGACTGTCGAATGTTATTTCTTTTTGGTCGAGGATCTTGTCCAGACGCTTTTCTTACAATACAATATTCGTTCACTACGGGTAGAAGTATTTTGAGAACATTGATTCAAATGTGTTCTAACGGTGTTCGTCTTCTGTACAGCCTCGAATGCTTCCCCTAGTAATGAGAAGTTAGTCAGACTAAGCTGTGTGATATACTGATTAGGTACGTACTTACTGTAAGCGTTAGGTAAGATAGTGAAGCAAGAAGCAGCCAGGCAACTCGCCTGATTTCACTGTGTGCTATGTTGCTTGTGTTCATTGAAATTTCGCGTTTCTTTCTTACCTTTATCGAGTTGGAATATATCGTTATCGTTAGAGTAACAGGTGAATTGTCCTTGTGTCTTTTTGGTTGGTCAGTTAATTTCCTCTTTTGTATGGGGAAGTACTTGCTTAAGTCATCGGTAACAGTCCGCTTTGTAAACCTGAAATTGTATGGGAAAGAAATTTTTTACATCACACATAATAGTAGGTCCCTTACGCTTTTGAGTAATCTTACAGAACCGTCTACACATGTACAGCTACAGCTACGAGAAGATACAAGCTAGGTATTAGGAAAATGAAGGCTTTAATATTATGATAAGATATTATGTAAACAAACCCTAACGCAACAAGTAGTCTAGTAGCCGGGAAAAAAGCGCAAAAAGTTTTTATGTTGTTTTTTTTCGTATAAAATGTTGAGAGTTGTGAATGGATAATATAAACCCATGTGATGATTTCTTATGTATCTATCTATTTAGTTATTTATGTACCGAAACATAAAGAAAAAAGTTTTTCTCAGCTTTCGTCTCGTATGTAAATTTATTACGTGGGACATGTGGGGTAAATACTATGTGTGTGCCGCCGTATCTAATGTAAACTCAATGGTGATGTAATACAAGATGAAAGTTCGCATAATAATGAGCTTTTTCTCTTCTCCACTCTCATTCTGTTTTGGGTTTTCTTCTTAACCTTCCGCGCACATTAAAAGAAAGGAATCACCTTCAAAGAAGCGGGAATAGTCTTGGTTTCAGTTCAGTTTTCAAAAGGAAAATACAACTTTACCAAAAGAAAAAAAGAGAGGCAGTAATGACTGATTGGTTGTTATCTTACCTAATCCTTTCTTGATGAACTCATTCTTCTTGAGACAGTTGTAGTGGTAGATGGAATTGTGATCTTTGACATATTCACTGCAGAGGAAATAAAAAGATAAACTAATATGTTAAAAAAAAAAAAAAAAAAAAAAATTTAATAAAAATTTTTTTTTTTTGGGGAGAGTCAAAAAATGTAAAAAAAAAAAAAAAAAAAAAAAAAAAAAAATCTGATCTAAATCTGATTTGATTGTGGTGAAGCTGAAAGCCTCTTCACAATTTGTGGATATCACAGCATTACGAAGAGCCTCATTTAATATTTCTGTCACTTCTATAAATAATATTCTTTTTACTCTGGTAATGCCATCACTGGTTGCTACTTATCTAATGTAAAAACTACATATAGGCTTAACACTAGCATAGGTTATCGGTCATTTTTACATCAAACTGCTCAATTTTCAATTGATTTTCACAAAATTTTGTTGATTTTTAGAGTATCGCCCTAACAAGGCAAACAATGGTGTATTCCAATAGACTTACTAATTTTCCTCTTGGAAGAACTTAACATAGGCAATCGGTTGTTTCTTGAAGGCCTGTGTGTCTGCTTTGATATCCTCGGGAAGGGAGTCGTAGTCATGGACCAAACCGGGCCACCATAGGCTCCCGAGCTTCACCCACACTACATCGCCTTTCTGATAGTCCACGGTTGTCAAGTCACACATTGCTGATTGATGAGCAGTCTAATTATTCTGAAATAAAAACAGGTAGGTACCTAAATTAAAGGGGCTTTCTTTTTCATTGTTATGGCTTCTGAATAATAACCAAAATAGCATATTAAATGACCTTGACTGCATAGAAGAAAATTAATTTGAAAAAGAAGTCTCTTCCATTGTTCAAGATGTTGTGGAATATAAAATGTATCCTGCTCAGTGATAGGACTGATAGAGAAGAAATTGGTGATTTCATACAGCTATGGTAAGCTTTAGTAAGATCCGCCAATATTTTTCTTCTCATCAGAACAAAAGACAGGCTGCCCTGGTACAAAGTACCACCTTTGGGCAACGAAAATCCCAGATAGGAAACCTGAAAGTTGTGTCGATAAGGGACAGAATAAACAAACAGTGCCCTATGAGCTGCCATGGAAGTTTTCCAATCAACTTACCCATGAAATCTGAAACAAAATTGATCAAATGAGAGAAGGCATAACACGTACACACGAAAACGAAAAGGCCTACAAAGGGGACATCGTAAACAGCACAAGAGTTGGAAGAAAAATGATTTTCCCTACACTTTTCCTTTCGGAACTTTTGATTTTTCAGAAAAATCTCAAAATCAAAATGAAAATCAAAACAAACCAATCGGCGACGCCATTTTGGTTAGTTGGATTTTTCGCCGCTAGAGTGCAGCACGATGCAGAGAGAGAAAAAAGGCGAGTTTTTTTTTTTTTTTTGCGCGGGAATGGAGCAGTTGCAAATGGGTAAAAATTATAAATAGATGGTCGATTCCTATGTAAAAAGTTGTGAAAAATCCAAATCTGAGGTCAAAACTCCGAAAAAATAGCTGGAAAAGGTCGAAAGAGTTCTAATATGTGTGACGTCAGACTTTACGCAGTTGTTTTTTTCGTCCGTTAGGTAGCGCCACTGTGCTAGCGGAGGAGCGGAAAGAAATGGGCAGAAACGTATGCGCACAAACACATTAATGTGTTGTCTGCGAGGGAGCTTTGCTCGGGACATTTGATGTGACGTCATCGCCTACGGGTGAAGAATGTGTGGAGGAGCCTCTTGGCAAGGTTGGTCGGCTAGATGACTGGTGCAGTGAAGAAGAATATTTTCCGTCGGGGAAAGGTTTCCAGGAGAGCATATACACTCCCATGTCTCCCTCCCAAGACTATTGTATGAATTCGCAATGGAGGAATAGTCCAAGTAGAAGTCCAAATGGCGCTCAGCAAACAATCCGGTGTGAAGAAAATGGCAAGTCATACCTAGACTTAGGTAGTTGGAATAGCAATAATGCAGGAAACAGGTGCTGTGAGGGCAGGACGAACTGGTGCTCGCGAGGTCCTTCCTGTTATAGACAACGGAGGTTAGCTGTATTAAATATTTCCATGTGTAAACTGGGCAGGTACAGGCAATTCTCAGACCCAAGCCTGCACAGGTCTGTGCTCATCTGTAATACACTGAGGCTAATAGAACGAGAAATGGAGCAGGAGGGTTGTTTACTCAATAGTATGCCACTCTCAGCGCCAAGTGTACCTCCCCCTATTGTAGAGCCCCCTCCCCCCTGTGAGTCCCTCCCATGTGAACCCCCCCGTGTACCTACCCCCTACCCATCTAGTTCCGAGTCAGAAAGTGACTCTGGCCTGGGTGATGATTCCAGGAGTATAAACTGGGGCTCAGTGCTTAGTTTGTCTTCAAATTCTGATCTAGATCCGCTCAACAACAATGATTCCTTAGATGACCTTGACTTAGACCTGTCAGTTCCTTGGAAACTGGCACCAGTATCTGTGGATGACATTCTCAAGAGTAGAACTGACCCATGCTCGTCTAGTAGTCATAGTATGTCCTCTGGTTCTCATAGTATGTCCTCTGGTCCTCCCGCCGAGTTTGATAATATCATGCATGTTCTGGTAGGATCATAGATGTCACATGTATTAGGCCAATCAATCCCAAACTGGAACAATTCATTGCTCTCATGAAACATGTACTATGTATGTGTCTTGGAGATAAAGTGACAGATATATATTTTTCTTTTATTTATGAACTCGTGTCACGTCTCCTATATTAAAAACCTGAAAACACATTTTTCACTCTTTATATGGCGTGGAGTCGCAGACATAATGCTATTATACTCAGGAAATAAAGTCGTTTCGTATCAGTGAATGAAATTTTTGTCGACTACTATCAACCTAATACTATCATTGTAGTAAATGATATTATGTTAACCTAGGTTACGTTTTCAATGACACAAGTCAATTCCAATACTTTTTATAGACAATACACATGCAAATTTTGTGTTTTCATCCTGAGTGTAGTGCACAGGTCATATTGAATGTCTGACAGTCTGATACTATGCGTTTTGGTTCAGTACAATCAGTATACTTTTGAAGTCAACTAGTATAGTTGTACATAGGTAAGCAAAGTCTATGACAACCATTATCACCAATCATGTTCAAATTAGAAAATGAATTATTCCAGTTTACAAAAATAATTATGTAGTTCATACTTATAAATAATTTGTCACAATTTTACTGTTTTAGGGTACTTTTTGATACCTGTTTTTTTTTTCAATTGACTTAAAATACTGTTTAATTATTATTATTATCCGATTGGTTTACATAGTTTCTAAATTTAGAGCTTAAATTTTCGACAATTTTTCTTCGTTCTTATTTTCATGATGTTAATTTTATTTTTGATACAAAAGAAACTCATTAATATGTATTGTGCTTTACATTTGTGAACAATCTGATGAAATTTGTTTGGTTGATTGTGATTGGCCAATCATTCCCTACAAAGTATGTAAATCCCTTTGACCTCTTCTGCTATAATCGGAAAAAAGTTAAAGATTGTTCTCAAAAACTAATAATAAATAAATAAACAGTATTTTAAATATTTTATAAGGAAAAAATTGTCCCTTCCCCCAGTATTCTAGTCCTAAATTGTAAGTTTTTTTTCTAATATATACCTATAAAAAGAAAAAAAGACAACGAACTTTTAGTTTGAACGTCCACATTTCACATTTCACAATCACAAATTCAAAAAAAAAATCATAAAACTTGAAAAAAGAAACACAAGCCACAACTTGCGCCGTTCCTGCTTGACCCATTTGGATGTTGCAAAATTCCAAGTACTTACATATTACTTTTTCTCCATAATATTTCAAGAACTATACTTACTGCATTCATGGGAGGGTGTTGGTATGAACAAGCTCTACAGAAACAAAGAATTTCCAAGAAACTTACCCTCAGAATCTGAAGGACTTGTCCGAATAGATGCATAGTTTGTTAGTTTGGTGCTGAATGCACATCTACAGCTCGTGGTCCACTTCAACACCGGGAAAATGCTTGAGTGAACTGCCTTGCAAAGGAAATTGCGAATCAGAAGGACTTGTCCGAATAGATGCATAGTTTGGTGCTGAATGCACATCTACAGCTCGTGGTCCACTTCAACACCAGGAAAATGCTTGAGTGAACTGCCTTGCAAAGGAAATTGCACCTGTATGATCTCAATAATCTGTGTTACTGGGAGATGTTGAACTGAGAATGTGCCACCTAATGGAATGTGGCTCAACAAGCTAGGAGAGCTTATCAAGCTACAGACCCTAACATGAAGCAAAGGCAATGAGAATACATTTGCTACAGTCTAATATCTTCATAGGCATTTCAGGAAATGGTAATGTAAATCTGGGAGATTATGAAAGTTGAAATTAAGGGGTCAAATTAGTAAGGGGTCAAAAATCAATGATAGGTACCTAGAGGAGTGATTAGTTCAAAGAGGAAGACATTTTCCTCCACCAGAATGAGGGTTAAGGTAGGAGGGGCATTCCTATAATACTTGGGTTGAATGGATCAAATTTGTGCAAAATTTGGACTAAATCCAAAGTACTTAACTGTGGCTGACAATAGCTCAAATCCCAAATCTCTTCTTGGTAGCTAGGTACAGTACCTACCTTACCTAACGATTTTCACTCTTCTAAAATCGACCGAACAACTCACAACTTGGTGATAACGTTGATATTTTGGGTACTTTACTTACCGTTTTAGCCTTTGATTTGTTGTCGATTACATGGGGTACCGTTTTGTCCTTTGATTTGTTGTCGAATACATGTCGATAGTCGGTTACATGGGGTAGCGGTAGACTTTTGATAATCCTTTAAAAGGCACTATAGTTAAAAGAAAAACTTGAACTTGATTTAAAAAGTTTTACAACGAACTTTTATTGAATGTTTGAATGTCCACATTTTCACAATCACAAATTCAAAAAAAAAATCATAAAACTTGAAAAAAGAAACACAAGCCACAACTTGCGCCGTTCCTGCTTGACCCATTTTCAATGCACAAAATGAGCCTTCAATATTTTGACTGATGCAATTTGAGGTAGGAATTTGAAGGCGCTTTATAATTACAACGTAGCGAAGGTGCTGTTCTTTTCTTTGTTGCACATTGCATAATCAAATAGCCTATGTCCCTATGAAGTTTAGTATGAAAATCAGAAACTTGTCTCTTGTCTTGACTTTAATTCGGAAGGTAGATAAGCAGGCACTCATAGTTGCGGATTTGCTTCCCGCCCGGGGGCGAAATTTATCCTAAACTTGACTTTGTCGGAAGGTAGATAAGCAGGCACTCATAGTTGCGGATTTGCTTCCCGCCCGGGGGCGAAATTTATCCTAAACAAATGATGTTTTTTTATCGGGATGGCTGGCTTTCTTCTATCCCATCCTCCTTACTTTGATTTCGGGAAGTCGTTAAGACATCCATTATTAATTATTGTAGATATAGATAAGCAGGCACTCATAGTTGCGGATTTGCTTCCCGCCCGGGGGCGAAATTTATCCTAAACAAATGATGTTTTTTTTATCGGGATGGCTGGCTTTCTTCTATCCCATCCTCCTTACTTTGATTTCGGGAAGTCGTTAAGACATCCATTATTACACTTTCCTATCTTCTTTGCCTCTATCCTCCATCACTTGTTGCTCTCAAAGTTCACATTCGTTGAGCGTCAACAACACACATGCAGGATACCTATTTTTTTTAAGAGGTTTGACAGAGGGAACTGTAACTGCTATGGTCTTATCGTCCCGAAATCGAAGAGAGAAGGAAGACAGGATAGTGCAGGATACCTATTTAGTTCCTTTTTTCTTACTAGTTATTTGGCGCGTACCTAGTAGGTACCTACCTAACCTGTGTTCAAACTCTGTTATGAAGGTTTGTAAGGAATTTTCATTATAGTCATTCATTCCTGCCTCGGTGGTGTAGTGGTCAAGGCGCTCGCCTAGTAAACAGGAGGGGGTGGGTTCAATCCCAGCCGAGGCATGGAATTTTATACTCAATATAATTTGAGAATTTGACCACAATAATATTGGTAGCCTAATACTGCTGGAGTAAAGGGACTTTTCAGTCCTATGCGAGCAGTATAAATAAGCACTATTATTATTATTATAGCCTGCTAAATAGAGAATAGAACAGACCCTTCAAAATACCAAAGGGTTAAACATGAAATGTACCTATAGGTACATAATACAGATAAAAGCACGCGTTTCTCCTCTCCCTTTTTTCTTTTACCCTCTCCCTCCCTTCGTCTCTCCGTCTCTCTCCCTCCCTCTCTTTCTCTCTCAAACCTAAAAAGAAACTTGAAAAATTTATCTCTCTCCCTCTCTCTCGTCTTTTTCCATTTTGCTCCTCTCGTATTTCCTTCCCTCTCTTCCTGCCTCTCCCTTTTTTCATCTTCCCAACTTCCCATGTCTCTCCTCTCATTTCTCCTTTTCTTCTCTTCCTCGCCTACCCCGATTTTTTGCTCTTCTGAGAAACTGAAAATGAAGGGAAAAAATTATCTCGATCTCTCTCTCGTCTTTTTCCATTTTGCTCCTCTCGTATTTCCTTCCCTCTCTTCCTGCCTCTTTCTCCATAGTTATGTCTCTCCCTTTTTTCATCTTCCCAACTTCCCATGTCTCTCCTCTCATTTCTCTTTTTCTTCTCTTCCTCGCCTACCCCGATTTTTTGCTCTTCTGAGAAACTGAAAATGAAGGGAAAAAATTATCTCGAAATCTACAGGATGGCGAAGAAAAAAGGTACCTTTTTTTTCAAATCAACAGGGTGGAAGAGAAATAAAATACCTGTTTCAGATGTTGAGGAGAAAAATGAGAAATTTGATATACGAGTAGATCTACAGGATGTCGAAGAAAATCGAGATAAGAAAGGAAAAGGTATCTGAAGCTATGTATTTCAAGGTACCACGGAACTAAACATCAAAGAAAGAAAGAGATGGAGAAAGAGGGAGAAAAAAGAAAGAAAAAGGTATCTAGAGCTAAATAAGTATTTCATATCCGATCACCCTGTATACTAGGGGAAACGTGGAAAATGCTGAAATAATAATAAAATCCCCTTTCTCTCCCTCTCCCCCCCCAAACTCCATCTCTTTCTCTCGCCCCTTTCTTCCATGTTTCCATCTCTTTCCGACTGTTTCTTTCTCTCTCCCCCTGATTCCCTTCCCACCCTTCTGTCTCAGTCTTTCCCTCTTCTTCCTTTCACTGTTTTACTCTCCCTGTCTTACTCTGTTTACCTTAAACTCTCTCTCTCTCTCTCACTCTCTCTCTTCACATCGCTTTATAACGTGTTTTCTTTCTCTCTTGCCTGCGCTAGATTCTGCAACCCCTCCCTTTTTGGCTATATCTCTCCCTCTCTCTCTCTTCTTTCACCTCTTCTATTATTCCCTTTCTCTCTCTTTCTACATTCTATTCTAAGCTTCATCTCTCTCCCTCCCTCTCTCTCTCTTTCCCTATTCTAAGCTTCATCTCTTTCTTTCTTTCTTTCTCTCTCTGTCTCTACTTTCTATTCTAAGCTTCATCTCTCTTTCTCTCTCTTCCTATTCTAAACTTCATCTGTCTAGGCATTTCAGGAAATGGTAATGAAAAACTGGGAGATTATGAAAGTTGAAATTAAGGGGTCAAAAATCCATGATACCTAGAGGAGTGATTAGTTCAAAGAGGAGACATTTTCCTAGGAAACACCCGTTCCCACTTGTCGTTCGGAAAAAAAATCGTGTCGTGTGTAGGTACCTACGTAAGTGGAATCACTCTCATTTAAGTTACATAGGTAACCTACAGGACATTCGGAAAAAAATCGTGTGAAACTCACGACAAGTGAGACAGACGACCCCGTGTGAAAGAGGTTTAGATCTACTGTTATTATCAAGGATGTTAGGAAGCATTGGATATGGATGCTTCTACCAAATATTGCAGCCATGATCAGACGATTCGTCCGTGAGACAGACGACCCCGTGTCACCCCGTGTGAAAGAGGTTTGGATCTACTGTTATTATCAAGGATGTTAGGAAGCATTGGATATGGATGCTTCTACCAAATATTGCAGCCATGATCAGACGATTCGTCCGGGCGCGCCGCAGGCGATTTTTTTTCTTTTTTCGCGCATTAAACCATGTTAATGAATAGAAGTGTCCTCAACGGAGCCTTGACCATAGTACCAACCAACCCTCACAGAAAATCAAGAAATTGAGCTGAGTATTTTTTCTGCCATGGTCTCGGCGAGGGTCACTGGTCTATGGTCTCCGTTGTGACCGCGCACTGAGCTATAGGTCGCGGGTTCGATTTTCACCCGGAACGAACGTTCCCCCATGGCTCTTTCTCGGAACGGCTGGGTTTCTCGTTTCTCGAGATCCTATCCTGCTCTAATTCTCTCTTCGATTTTTCGGGACTATAAGAGCTCCGTTGTTACAGTTCCCTCTATCAAACGTCTAAAGTAAAGACTAGCAAAGAAATTACTATCTATAGGCAGATTAATTTCCCCGGGTCACAAGGCACAAATGAGCGTATTTCGAAAATTCGAAACTAGGCTTCACTTTATTTTGAATTTTGAGCTCAAGCTCTGTCGTCATCTCTCAACATCCGTGAAAGTCTGTTAAAAAATACCAGTGACGTTGGGACTGTCTAATTTACCGACCTGAGGAAATCACTCCTCCTGGGCTTACGGTGAAGAAATTTTTACCGGCCAAAACGGTTTTGGATATGATTCCCTTCCCACCCTTCTGTCTCAGTCTTTCCCTCTTCTTCCTTTCACTGTTTTACTCTCCCTATCTTACTCTGTTTACCTTAAACTCTCTCTCTCTCTCTCACTCTCTCTCTTCACATCGCTTTATAACGTGTTTTCTCTCTCTCTTGCCTGCGCTAGATTCTGCAACCCCTCCCTTTTTGGCTATATCTCTTCCTCTTTCTCTTCTTTCACCTCTTCTATTATTCCCTTTCTCTCTCTCTCTTTCTACTTTCTATTCTAAGCTTCATCTCTCTCTCTCCCTCCCTCTCTCTCTCTTTCCCTATTCTAAGCTTCATCTCTTTCTTTCTTACTCTCTCTGTCTCTACTTTCTATTCTAAGCTTCATCTCCCTTTCTCTCTCTTCCTATTCTAAACTTCATCTCTGTCTTTCTTTCTTTCTTTCTCTCTCTCTCTCTCTCTCTCTCTCTCTCTCATACAGTTTCGTTCTTCCTTTATAACTGTATAACTCCTCTCTCTTTTTCTTTCTTCTTTTCATCCTCCTTCTCGCTCTCTCTTTTACTTTTTCCCTCGATGTTTTCTCTCTTTTCTCCTTCTTTGCCACGCTTTATTTTTCTCCTCCCCCCTTCTCATCCATCTCTCTCCTCCATTCATCTCTCCCTTTTTACTTTCTATTACCTTGTGTATAAGGGAACCTATATGTATCTATGTACCTATATGATAGATTGGTGGATATCAAATAGATTGATAGAGGGAACTGTAACTGCTAAAGTCTTATCGGCCCGAAATCGAAGAGAGAAGGAAGACAGGATAGGAAAAAGTCAGCCGTTCCGAGAGCGAACCTTATCCGTTCAGGATGAAATCTGCGCCGGGGGGAAATCGAACCCGCGGTGTAGCGCTTACAAGGCAGACGCGCTACCAACTAAGCTAGGTTGGCCAAGAGAACGTTTAATGGTAAACGATAAGAGAAAGCCATGTGATGTTCACACCTTATTTTTCCTTTTCCATTTTCCCCAAATACCTCCCTACCTCTCACTCTACTAATAGAAGAGAGAAGGAAGACAGGATAGGAAAAAGTCAGCCGTTCCGAGAGCGAACCTTATCCGTTCAGGATGAAATCTGCACCGGGGGGAAATCGAACCCGCGGTGTAGTGCTTACAAGGCAGATGCGCTACCAACTAAGCTAGGTTGGCCAAGAGAACGTTTAATGGTAGAATGATGAAATTTTGCATGCTCTTTCCGTAAACGATAAGAGAAAGCCATGTGATGTTCACACCTTATTTTTCCTTTTCCATTTTCCCCAAATACCTCCCTACCTCACTCTACTCCCTCATTTTGTTCCTCTCTCTCTCTCTCTCTCTCTCTTCTCAATTTCTTTCTTTTTCCACCTTGTCCAAGTTCGTATTTCTTCTCCTTTTCCCTCTCATTCCATTCGTCTCTCTCTCTCTTCTCAATTTCTTTCTTTTTCCACCTTGTCCAAGTTCGTATTTCTTCTCCTTTTCCCTCTCATTCCATTCGTTTTTATACAATTCCCTCCCTCTCTTTTCCTCTCTCTCTCTCTCCTCTATCTTCGTCTCGAACTTTTCTACTCCCTACATTATTCTCATTCTACCTTTCCTCTCTCTCCTCCCTTCTCTGTCCCCCTATTCCTCCCTTCCTTTGCCTTTCACTCTTTTTAGTCCGTCCTTCCTTTATTATTACGATAGTAATAATAAAAGGTATAATAGTGGACGGACTATTGTATTCGCTTCGGTGTCGTCTGTGTGTCCCCATAGAAGAACTTATTCAAACCTGGTCGACCTATACATATATCAAACTAGTGGTTGACCCGTCCTTTGTACGGGACCACCACACACATACAAATACACTCCCCCACACACACCACACCCATCACACACATCTTGGCTTCGAACTTTTGACGTATCCGGCCCGAAGGACCAAAATTGGCCAAACGTGCTTCACTTGTACAGCTAGAAAGGCTTGTCGAATATTACCACCTTACTAAAATCTGGACTGTTTCTTTCTGTACAATTTGGATGTATGGTGTAGTATCTGCGGTGGGTGCATGGTTTTCTAACCTTACAGATTGGTCCTCCGGGTCGCATTTCATTTGATGGAAATCTGCAGCTGTGTCCACACATAGTCGACCCCGTCGTTCTGTACAATTTGGATGTATGGTGTAGTATCTGCGGTGGGTGGTTTTCTAATCTTACAGATTGGTCCTCCGGGTCGCATTTCATTGGATGGAAATCTGCAGCTGTGTCCACACATAGTCGACCCCGTCGACTGAAACCGTACACTACCTCGACAGCATAGATTCACCTCTTCACCTCGTCGATCGACGCGGTCGACTATGTGTGAAGTAAACACACTCTAAGAATTTTTTGGAAAAATATCTAAAAATGAAATAATTTTAAAAGAATAGGTACACACAACCCACATAGGACAGTAAATTAATGAATGGAGAAAGTTCGAACTGCGTCTCAACAAATACCAGACTCTAACGTGTCTAACGTATCATGTGTAAAATTTGAATGATGGCGCGTCATTTCCCCTCTCCCGGTGTCATTTCCCCTCTCCTCATGTGAAGAAAAGGCAATAAAAGGTATAGTGGACGGACTATTGTATTCGCTTCGGTGTCGTCTGTGTGTCCCCATAGAAGAACTTATTCAAACCTGGTCGACCTATACATATATCAAATTAAAGGTCTTTTAATCAGGAACACGAAAGTGGTGGTGAAAATTTTGTCCAGAAAACCATAAAGCCAAAAAACTGGTTTTTGGGGGATTTTCACATTTTTTCACACAAATGAGCTCTGATCTTGAAATTTGTCGCGACGACCTATGAACTCAAAGCGAGAAAGTTATTTTAGATAACACTTCAATCGATAATTTAAGACCGGTTTTAGCGTTATCTATGTTAAGCTACGCCGAGCAAGGCCAATAAATGGACGGGTGACTTAATTCCCGGAGGGACGCGCCCAGCTTGTTTATTTCCCTACCATTTTCCTCTCACTCCCTCCTCTATCGTCCCTTCTCTTTCCCTCTCACTCTCTTCTTCCCTAGATTGCCCTCGCAATCCATTTATTTCTATTTTCCTTTCTCTCTCTCTCTCTCTCTCTCTCTCTCCCATTCCCCCATACTGTTTTTTTTTCCTCCACAATTCCCCTCTTACTCCAATCCTTCTTTCGTTTTACCTCCCCACTTTTCCCTCTCACTTCAACTCACTCTCTCTCTCCCCAGTCTCTTTCTCGTTACCTTTCCCACTCACCCTTTTGTACTCCTCTGCCATTTCCTTCTCTCTCTCTTTCCTCAGTCTGTTCCTCCCTACCTGTTCCACTCACTCTTTGGTGTTCCTCTACTCTTTCCCTCTCACTCTTCCTCCCCTCTCCTTTAGCTTTCTCTCTCACTTCACTCGTCCCCCTATCCACCTCTCTCTCCATCTCCCTTCTGCCTCGGAAAATTTAATCGCAATACGAGAGAGGAGAAATTTCCAAGTTTCTGATTGGTTCAACGCCCAGCTTGTTTATTTCCCTACCATTTTCCTCTCACTCCCTCCTCCTCCCTCCTCTATCGTCCCTTCTCTTTCCCTCTCACTCTCTTCTTCCCTAGATTGCCCTCGCAATCCATTTATTTCTCTTTTCCTTTCTCTCTCTCCCATTCCCCCACTCTATTTTATTATTCCTCCACAATTTCCCTCTTACTCCAATCCTTCTTTCGTTTTACCTCCCCACTTTTCCCTCTCACTTCAACTCTCTCCCTCTCTTTCCACAGTCTGTTCCTCCCTACCTGTTCCACTCACCCTTTGCTGTTCCTCTACTCTTTCCCTCTCACTCTTCCTTCTCTCTCCTTTAGCTTTCTCTCTCACTTCACTCGTCCCTCTGTCCACCTCTCTCTCCATCTCCCTTCTGCCTCGGAAAATTTAATCGCAATACGAGAGAGGAGAAATTTCCAAGTTTCTGATTGGTTCAAATTCCTCCCCCTGCGTCCCTCGCTTTCCCCCGGGTTTCTCCTGTTTTTTGCGTTTCTGGAAAATTGTGGCATTTGAAAAATATATTAGGTACCCTCTGCTAGCGTTTTCTCCTTTATCTTTTGACGTCGGGAAAATGTTCAGCGGAGGGCAAAAAGTAGGGTAAGAGCGGGAACTTTGCCGTCAGAAGCTTGCGAGCTTTACGAAGGCTGGCGGAAAAATATAAAATAGAGAAGGCCAGGGTAGATTTGCTCGTCAAAAGGCTTACGTTTACAGCTTTGGTGAGGAGAAAATTATATATTCTGTTACGTGAAATGTTGATTGAGATTGGTATAGTATCTACGTGGTAAATCGTAGGTCCATTATCTAACTAAAAGTAGGTAAATTAACTACCTAAATGAATTGAATACATACCTACCTACACCAAACAATATCTTAAAGAGATTCATAGGAACTTAAAGTTTAAATAATGGTAAACAGAAAAATATAAAATAGAGAAGGCCAGGGTAGATTCTCTCGTCAAAAGGCTTACGTTTACAGCTTTGGTGCGGAGAAAATTACAAATTCTGTTACGTGAAATGTTGATTGAGATTGGTATAGTACCTACGTGGTAAATTGTAGGTCCATTATCTAACTAAAAGTAGGTAAATTAAATACCTAGGTCAATTGAATACATACCTATACCTACCTACACCAAAAAATATCTTAGAGATTCATAGGAACTTAAAGTTTAAATAATGGTAAACTTATTTCGACGTTATTGCTCAGGGTAAACAGGTATAATGTCGCTTGGCTTCGAAGGTGAAATGTTGATGGAGATTGGTATAGTACCTACGTGGTAAATTGTAGGTCCATTATCTAACTAAAAGTAGGTAAATTAATTACCTAAATGAATTGAATACATACCTACCTACACCAAACAATATCTTAAAGAGATTCATAGGAACTTAAAGTTTAAATAATGGTAAACTTATTTCGACGTTATTGCTCAGGGTAAACAGGAATAATGTCGCGTGGCTTCGAACTTTTGACGTATCCGGCCCGAAGGACCAAAATTGGCCAAACGTGCTTCACTTGTACAGCTAGAAAGGAAACTTATTTCGACGTTATTGCTCAGGGTAAACAGGTATAATGTCGCGTGGCTTCGAACTTTTGACGTATCCGGCCCGAAGGACCAAATATATCATGTGGGAAGTTTATCAAGGAGAGACTTTTCGTAGAGCAAGGGTAGATTATATCTCGTTTAAAAGTGGACTTGGACATATACACAACTGTGTTCCATACCAAGACCTTCAAGGGCGCGGTAAATTGTGATACCTCCGAGTAATATCACACTTTAAGAAATCTGCTTATTTTTAATTGATACTTAAACTCTAAACTTTTAACCAAGCTCCAAGATATTTTTTATCAGTATTTATTAATTTTTAGCTCAACATAGATTCCAATTAAGTTCCTTGCTTCATAATAATCTTCCAAATAGATAGATACCTACATATTTTCTAGAAACATATCAGTTTAGTACAAGCCTGCTAATTTGACGTCATTAAAGTGCAAACTGTACACAATATTAATTTTTCGGTCTTAATCGAAAGTAAATCAATTGAAAGATATTATTTCCTTCATTAATATCAAATTCAGATTTAATTTTCTGTAATTTTGATTTCGTTGGTATTGAAATTTCAATAGGTGCTTTAGATGATTCTAGGAATCGAATCATTTCACACAGTGTAGATTTAGATCGATCTCAAAAGGTTTGTAAAGGTGTGTCCAAACATAGTCGACCGGCCGTCGATCGACAAAGTGAATCTATGTTGTCGACGCAGTTTGGACGGTTCAGGCGACGTCGATAGACGCGACGGCCGGTCGACTATGTGTGGATAAAATATGAATTGATTTATATTGTTATCAATAGGCAAGGGTTTAAGAGAGCCCCATAGTTAACTCATTTCCCTCATTAACTCATTTTCCACATTCACAGAAAAAAGTTAGTCCAAAATTTTCAATATTCATTTCTGAAACTATCGAGTGAGATCGAGGGTAGCAAGAACCCTATTATTTTGTCTTTCAATTCCGCTTTCCTTAAGTTCAAATTCCTGGCTCCCATTTATATCTCTCTAGTTCTTCCTTGGATAGAATATGAATTGATTTATATTGTTATCAATAGGCAAGGGTTTAAGAGAGCCCCTTAGTTAACTCATTTCCCTCATTATCTCATTTTCCACATTCACAGAAAAAAGTTAGTCCAAAATTTTCAATATTCATTTCTGAAAGTATCGAGTGAGATCGAGGGAAGCAAGAACCCTATTATTTTGTCTTTCAATTCCGCTTTCCTTAAGTTCAAATTCCTGGCTCCCATTTATATCTCTCTAGTTCTTCCTTATTCCATATATAGAATTTTAAAGTGTAAAATTTAAACCCTAGGTCTACATAGTCTTTAAATAGATAATCAAGTAGAATTAAAATTAAGTTTAAACCCCGGTTTCTTGATTTAGACCTATTTTAGGAATAAGTCTGATTTACTCTAGCTCACTTTTTGACATGATGGCGATCTTTATTAAACAACCCAAGTATTCCAAGTACATATTATGTAGAATAGAATATATCCTGTTAGTGCTGTTGACTTTTGAGATAAGACTGGTAAGTCCCTCTATGTGATGGCGATCTTTATTAAACAATCCAAGTATTCCAAGTACATAATATGTAGAATAGAATATATCCTGTTAGTGCTGTTGACTTTTGAGATAAGACTGGTAAGTCCCTCTATATTTTCCGCTGGAAATCGATCATTTATCGGGAATAAATCATCCAATGGGAACAGAGTATTTCCCGCTATCCTTCTCTGATTGGTAACAACTTCAGTATTCAGAACCGTATCAAAGGTTGGGCTAGGATATGTCAGACTTCAATCGTTATTTCTATTTTCGTAATTATTTTTAACTCGACTATTATGTCTAACGTTTAATTTTTCCGTATTGTGGGAAGTTTATCAAGGAGAGACTTTTCGTAGAGCAAGGGTAGATTATATCTCGTTTAAAAGTGGACTTTTGGGAACACAACTGTGTTCCATACTAAGACCTTCAAGGCTGCAGTAAATTGTAATACCTCCGAGTAATATCACACTTTAAGAAATCTGCTTATTTTCAATTCATACTTAAACTCTAAACTTTTAACCAAGCTCCAAGATATTTTTTATCAGTATTTATTAATTTTTAGCTCAACATAGATTCCAATTAAGAAGAATAACTGCAGAATCGCTACACTTACAGACCAAATTTCGTATAGTGGGAATAGATTATATCATGTGGGAAGTTTATCAAGGAGAGACTTTTCGTAGAGCAAGGGTAGATTATATCTCGTTTAAAAGTGGACTTTTGGGAACACAACTGTGTTCCATACTAAGACCTTCAAGGCTGCAGTAAATTGTAATACCTCCGAGTAATATCACACTTTAAGAAATCTGCTTATTTTCAATTCATACTTAAACTCTAAACTTTTAACCAAGCTCCAAGATATTTTTTATCAGTATTTATTAATTTTTAGCTCAACATAGATTCCAATTAAGTTCCTTGCTTCATAATAATCTTCCAAATAGATAGATACCTACATATTTTCTAGAAACATATCAGTTTAGTAGGTACAAGCCTGCTAATTTGACGTCATTAAAGTGCAAACTGTACACAATATTAATTTTTCGGTCTTAATCGAAAGTAAATCAATTGAAAGATATTATTTCCTTCATTAATATCAAATTCAGATTTAATTTTCTGTAATTTTGATTTCGTTGGTATTGAAATTTCAATAGGTGCTTTAGATGATTCTAGGAATCGAATCATTTCACACAGTGTAGATTTAGATCGATCTCAAAAGGTTTGTAAAGGTGTGTCCAAACATAGTCGACCGGCCGTCGATCGACAAAGTGAATCTATGTTGTCGACGCAGTTTGGACGGTTCAGGCGACGTCGATAGACGCGACGGCCGGTCGACTATGTGTGGATAGAATATGAATTGATTTATATTGTTATCAATAGGCAAGGGTTTAAGAGAGCCCCCTGGTTATCTCATTCCCCTCATTACCTCATTTTCCCCATTCACAGAAAAAAGTTAGCCCAAAATT
>NW_007378122.1:147724-152035 GCF_000475195.1 Diaphorina citri
GCGTGCAGTGTAGACACTTGGAAGAGGCGTAGCGCCTCGGTCACGTGACTGTCGATAGCGAATGGCTCCAGCTGCATTTTGGCCATGGACTCGGCAATACGAACGATGGCCTCCAGTTGTCTGTGGAATAAAATATACCTTGTTTATGCTGCTGTGGAATAGAATATGCTGTCCGAATGTGGGGTACCTTTACCCCTGCTATTTCAACAAAAAAGTCCATAAAAGGCCAGGAAATAATTGTTCATCAGAAGGTCACACGCTGTGACAAATCGTCAGAGGTATGTCAGTCTTCTTGGGTCATATTGTGTTATTTCTCTATTGTACATGCCTTAGAACAGTTAGATCCAAATATATGGGTCATTTATTGTGAGTACTGCATGGAATATACCACAGAACAAGAGATAAGTAGACCAATCCATGCATAATAAATTTTAATAAATAAACTTCGTATAGACCCTACGCTCGACGTTGCTGAACTTTAGCCTTCTTCTTTTTTTTTTTTTTCCGAGAACTGGATTGTCAAAAGTTCTACTCATATCTCACCTGACAGTGATGGGGATGTTCAATTTCTTCTCGCCA
This sequence comes from Diaphorina citri, assembly GCF_000475195.1. Taxonomy (NCBI): domain Eukaryota; kingdom Metazoa; phylum Arthropoda; class Insecta; order Hemiptera; family Psyllidae; genus Diaphorina; species Diaphorina citri. The sequence continues at coordinate 148,304 of NW_007378122.1, forward strand.
TCTTCCTTAGATCCATTTCTCATTAGCACATATCTGTTCTTCAGCTTCTCTCCAGCCTCGTGAGTCAGTCGTGGACCACAGCGCCTGTGAATAACAAAATAGTAAGTGTGAACCTCTAAGTGGAAGATTTGGGTTCAACTCCCACTGTGGTACAAAAAATAAGAGCTAATTATATCGGAAATTTCAATCATGCCGGGGATCTAACCCACTCTTCTGATTACCAGGTGAGCGTCTTACAAGCTACACCACCGAGGTATTAGGATACCGAAATGAAATGAGCTTTTTTAAATTGGATTTTGGGTCCCGCTAATCTTTCAGGGACACTATTTGGGCAATTTTTCCCAGTAACTTACTAAACTTACATTCTACAGTAGTTGATGTATTTCTTGAGGACAGGCAGTGGTAGTTCTCCATCACTGGCCACATCTATTTCCTGACCCGTAGACCTCTAAGTGGAAGATTTGGGTTCAACTCCCACTGTGGTACAAAAAATAAGAGCTACTTATATCGGAAATTTCAATCATGCCGGGGATTCAACCCACTCTTCTGATTACCAGGTGAGCGTCTTACAAGCTACACCACCGAGGTAGGATACCGAAATGAAATGAACTTTTTTAAATTGGATTTTGGGTCCCGCTGATCTTTCAGGGACACTATTGGGGCAATTTTTTCCAGTAACTAAGTTAACTAAACTTACATTCTACAGTAGTTGATGTATTTCTTGAGGACAGGCAGTGGTAGTTCTCCATCACTGGCCACATCTATTTCCTGACCTGCCGTCATGTGAACCTTCATGATATGTTTGGCCAGAGTCTGGAAATACAAACGATAAACATCGGTCGGAGAAATATAGGGAGTTTTTCTTTATGAATCTCAGATAAGTCACTTTTCTTCAATGAACCTTATCTGTTCAGGATAAAATACGCCCTGAGCGGGAGCAGCAATATAGCGCTTACAAGGCAGATGCATTACCCTCGAAAGTACCTAGTTTGGCACTCTTCAAAATAACTTACAATGTCTCGCGTTTCATCATGTTCGTCCTTGATAATGAAGATCATATCGAATCTGGACAGGATGGTGGGCATGAAGTCGATATTCTGCTCTCCCTTGGTATCATCCCATCGACCGAACACAGAGTTAGCGGCGGCCAATACTGAACAACGCGAGTTTAGAGTGGTGGTGATTCCTGCCTGGAAATCAATCAGAAATCTTAATAATACGGAAAGACGAACAATAAACAAAATTTCTTTTGGAACTGCTGGCAAAAAGGGACTCTTTAGTCTTAGAATAGAATATACCTTCTTTATACTGCCGGGACTGAAAAGTCCCTTTACTCTCGCAGTCTTAACAAGGTCTTATGCTTATGTCCTATTAATTGTGTTTATATTGTTTATTACCAATCCTAATTGACCTTAAACTTTATGGTCAAGTCACTAGTGGAACACATCACATGTCTTCAGACACTGCATTTGTCAATGGTTAAGGTTCACTTTGCCTTTGATTGTTTATTGCCAATCCTAATTGAACTTAAACTTTATGGTCAAGTCACTAGTGGAACACATCACATGTCTTCAGACACTGCATTTGTCAATGGTTAAGGTTCACTTTGCCTTTTAATATTGTTTATTGCCAATCCTACTTGACCTTGAACTTTATGGTCAAGTCACTAGTGGAACACATCACATGTCTTCAGACACTGCATTTGTCAATGGTTAAGGTTCACTTTGCCTTTGGGATCAATTTATAGAAAACATTTACTGATGAAAATTTGTAAATTATTTTCAGATGTGTGTTACCTTTGCAATCGAGATGGTCTGTTGCTCCATAGCCTAATAGAAAACATTTACTGATGAAAATTTGTAAATTATTTTCAGATGTGTTTACCTTTGCAATCGAGATGGTCTGTTGCTTCCATAGCCTCATGAATAGCCACTCTGTCGTCTTCTCTCATCTTGTCAAACTCATCAATACACACCACACCTCCGTCTGCCGAATATACCTTCTTTATACTACCGGGACTGGAAAGTCCCTTTACTCTCGCAGTCTAAACAAGGTCTTATGCTTATGTCCTATTAATTGTGTTTGTAAACAAAATTTCTTTTGGAACTGCTGGCAAAAAGGGACTCTTTAGTCTTAGAATAGAATAGAATATACTCGTACCTTCTTTATACTACCGGGACTGGAAAGTCCCTTTACTCTCGCAGTCTAAACAAGGTCTTATGCTTATGTCCTATTAATTGTGTTTAGATTGTTTATTGCCAATCCTAATTGAACTTAAACTTTATGGTCAAGTCACTAGTGGAACACATCACATGTCTTCAGACACTGCATTTGTCAATGGTTAAGGTTCACTTTGCCTTTGGGATCAATTTATAGAAAACATTTACTGATGAAAATTTGTAAATTATTTTCAGATGTGTGTTACCTTTGCAATCGAGATGGTCTGTTGCTCCATAGCCTCATGAATAGCCACTCTGTCGTCTTCTCTCATCTTGTCAAACTCATCAATACACACCACACCTCCGTCTGCCAGAACCATAGCTCCTCCTTCCATGACGAAGTTTCTCTGTCAAAATCAAACAGAATTAGCTTAAATTCTCTTTAGTTTTTTTTAGAGGTTTGATAGAGAAAACTGTACCTCCTGAGGTCTTATCATAACGAAAGAAAAGAGAGAAAGAAGACAGGATAGGAGAAAGCCAGCCCTTTCGAGAAAGAACCTTATCTGTTTAGGATAAAATCTGCCCAGGCGAGAATAGAACCCGCGACCTAGCGCTTACAAGGTAGACGCACTACCCTCCAAGCTAACTAGGCTCGCCTTAATACAGGTTAGAGCTTCTCTTTAGAGGTTTGATAGAGGAAACTGTACCTCCTGAGGTCTTATCATAACGAAAGATAAGAGAAAGAAGACAGGATAGGAGAATGGGCTAGCCTTTCGAGAAAGAACCTTATCTGTTTAGGATAAAGTCTGCCCAGGCGAGAATCGAACCCGCGACCTAGCGCTTACAAGGTAGACGCACTACCCTCCAAACTAACTAGGCTCGCCTTAATACAGGTTAGACCATCAAACAATCAATAAATATTTTAAGGAGTGATGGATTGGGTCAAAATTGAGCCTTTTTTTTCTCTCTCATAAATAGGGGTCCGCAAATGGCTTCAATTTTAGCTACAGGGGTCCTAAGTTGTGCCAGGAGAATGGAACTATCGTCGGAAAAAAGTTGATCTTGACCTTTAGGTCGATCTCCCACAAAGGTCATTAGTTTGTTTTCAATGTTAATTAACACAGAAAACTACAGTTGGGACATAATTTGAATAGTTAATCTTTTGCTGAAAACGGGAAAGCCCCGAAAGGTCCGTCCTAGTAACTTCTTCTTCTTCTTCTTCTTCTTCTACTTTAGCATTTTTCCCGTTCATGCGGGGTCCTAGAAAGAAAAAGAAAAAAAAACTTACCGAATTCGGGTCTCGAATAACCGACGCTGTGAGACCGGCAGCTGAGGATCCTTTACCCGACGTGTAGATTCCAATTAGTTTGATTTAAGACCTCAAGTACTAGTTATAGGCTATAATATGAGTATTACAAGCACAATATAACACTCTCAAAATCTAATCTGAAGTAGGTACCTATAGTTATAGTTGTAGATACCTACCTAGTCTGTGATTAAATTAGTGCCCATTTCATGCTTCATGGGGAAGCTTTTTCTCTGAGAAAAAAAAGACAAGTAGGTAACTACCTAA
>NW_007378123.1:0-34189 GCF_000475195.1 Diaphorina citri
AAAATAACTTCTGAGGAGATGTTTTCTTCCTCTCGTTTTCCTCTATTTTACTCCTAGTATATAAATATATTCATAAATTATTATTAATATTCTATTTCATTTCTTATGTACCTACAAGTTAGATTGAAAGAAGCAGAAGCAGAAGATGAAGAAGGAGCAGGTTTGATAGAGGGAACTGTAACTGCTATAAGGTCTTATCGTCCCTAAAGCGAACAGGGAAGACAGGACAGGAGAACGCCAGCCAGCCCTTCCAAGATCAAACCTTATCTGTTCAGGATAAAATTCAGCCCGGGCGAGATTCGAACCTACGACCTAGCGCTTACAAGGCAGACGTGGCAAAAACCGAGTTTAATACACAGTCATATTGTGGCCAAAGCCATAAGTAAAGCTCTGTCTGCCAGCCTAGTTAGCTTAGTTGGTAGTGCGTCTGCCTTGTAAGCGCTAGGCCGCGGTTTCGATTCCCGCCCGGGGCGGATTTTATCCTGCTTGTGGATAATGTTCGTTCTCGGAACGGCTGGCTTTCTCTTATCCTGTCTTCCTTCTCTCTTCGATTTCGGGACGATATGACCACAGCAGTTACAGTTCCCTCTGTCAAACCTCTTAAAAAAAAAAAAAAAAGAGATGAACTAGGTACATAGGTACTGATTTTCTCTAATCACTACGGGCTAAAAAAAATTCCCGGAGGGACGGACCCTGCTTGTTCATTATTTTCTACACGTTCGATCATGCCTTTTCTACAAGTTTGGCCATGCCTCGGGATGAGCTAGCGGGATTCCGGAGCGAAGCGACGGAATTCTGCTAGTAACTGTATAAGGTCGAAAATTCAATTTTTTATTTTCCGTTCTAATGAAAGAGTTCAAAAATGTGTGACGTCAGACTTTACGCAGTTGTTTTTTTCGTCCGCTAGGTAGCGCCAGTACGCAAGCACGCTTGCGGAGGAGCAGAAAGAAATGCACAGAAACGTATGCGCAACACCTTAATGTGTTGCCTGCGAGGGAGCTTTGCTCGGGACATTTGATGTGACATTATCGCCTACGGGAGCGTATGCCGTGACGTCAAAGTTCACGATTTACCGGTATTTTTTAAATCGATTTATCTCGGGATCTAGAAGTCGTAGAAGAAAAAGAAAAATTCCGTTGGTCCTCATTTTTCCTGCTCTATGACTTTGAAACATCACCCAAGTAAGCGCAACTGATCTATTCCCCCTTTTCCTTCATATATATTTATAACCTTTTTTTCCTCCTCACTTTTTTTCCTATATTCTGTGATGCCTTCTATCAGTTCTCTGATTACGCCTCTCTTTCTTTTTCCCTCCTACCTCGTTCTCTCTCTATCCCTACTTTTCGCTCTCCTCTCCCGTTTCTTTCTCCTCCTTCCTTTCTCATTCTCTTCCAATCGAATGATGGAAGGGGAAAGGATCATCATTCAGGATTGAATACAGCAGGATAGTCGTGATAATATTAATATGGTACGCAGCAATTTCTCTCTCGCCTTCAGCTAAAAACCTTTTTTCGGTAGTGGTATGAGGGTATCTGTATATTAGAGACGAGGAAAAAGGGGGAGACTGAGAAAATATGATAATGAAAGGAGAAAGAGGGGAAATTAGATGATGTTGGGAGCTGGGGGAGGGATGCTTATCCTCCAATACTCCATTTAATATTTGTTTTATAGTATGTGCATTGTGCACAATAGATATCTATAGGACTATTATATAGCCTATAGCCATAAGATGTCTTGAGAATAGCGCTATGCTATTGTCCTGAAGACATACGTAGTGCTAGTGAACTTAGGAAGTCCTGTTTGATGACTATATGTATAACTAACAGAACTGAACTTCCGTTTGTAGCATCAGTGTCATCAAACCAACACTCGATAGTCGAGAGTCGAGACTGCTAAACTTCCCTCCTTGTGAAATCCAATGGTTCTATTTCTTCAAATAACTCAAGGTAAAGTTACAACCATACCTTGTCATTTTACCATGGTATTTGCAAAATTATCCTTTTTTGCATTTCATACTTTCAACCCCCATAATACAGAGCTTTTTGCTTTTCTTCGCCACTTTGTCATCTGCCATTGCGTCAAACAGTGGCAGGTATTTGGGACCACCTCGAGGGTCAATTAGTTCCAAAAAATAACACATGTTACGAACAATATCATTTCTTCAACCGGAAACAAGGACAAGAGGAGACTTTCCTTCAATTTTACCAAGATCTGAAGAACATATCTAAATACTGTGAATTTGGTGACCAACTAGAAACAATATTAAAGGTACGAATTGTATATGGTATAAAAAATAATCAACTAAGAGAGAGACTCCTCCGAAATCCCACATTGACCTTGAAAGATGTTGTAGATTATTGCCGAGCAGCAGAGGAAGCCAAGGAAAGGGCAGAAGCAGTGGCCCAAAAGGAGGAGCAAGTGGTAATGGCGATCAATCATTCACAATCAAAACCCTTCTTCCAATGGAGTGGAGGTAAACAGCAATTCAACCCTATGCCTATGCAGCATTACAACCCTATGCCTATGCAGCATTACAACAAAGAACCGTTCCAAGTGAACACATATAAGCAAATTCAATCAAGATCCTATCAACCAAATAGATTAAAATTTAGTAATTGACATAATTTTCTCCTGGCCCTTTTAAAAGGGGGAGACGTCATGTATCTGGCAACACTGTTGCAAACCTCATACATCTGGCAACACTGTTGGAATTTGGAAATGGAATCTGAGGTTAGATTGCTGTTTGGAGAAGGAGGGGAGAGAAAGAGAGGGAGGGGGAAGTTGCAGAAAGAGGGGGAGAGAAAGAGAGGGAGGGGGAAGAAGGGGGAGGAAGTAGAAAGAGGGGGAATTGAAATATGTAATGGAGAAAGACAGAGAACAATAAAAACACAGACAATATGGACGCCAAAATGAAAATCGAACAGGAAAAATTGGGTCTTCTGCTTTTTTTATGAGGACGTGATAGGAGACAGATTTGACTTTGGTATTAGAAAAATACTGACGAGAGAGAGAGAGAAAGAGAAGGAGAGATAGAGAGAGAGAAAGAGAGAGAGAGAAAGAGAGAGAGAGAGAAAGAAAGAGAGAGAGAGAAAGAGAGAGAGAGCGAGAGAGAGAGAGAGAGAGAGAGAGAGAGAGAGAGAGAGAGAGAGAGAGAGAGAGAGAGAGAGAGAGAGAGAGAGAGAGATATAGGGAGAGAGAGAGAGAGAGGTCACAATTGGGTCAGTGATCTCTTTTTTTTCTAATGTGGTGAGTCCGATATGTTTTGCTATAAAAAGCGAGATTGGAGAGAGATAAAATATGGGAAATAACAAAGGAGAGAGAGAGAGAGAGAGAGAGAGAGAGGAGAGAGGGGATAGAAGGAGATGGAGAGTTAACAAAGGACCGAGAGAAATGGGGCTGGAGGGATACGGAGGTAGAGAGAGAAAAGTAGAGGAAGTTGGAGAAAGAGGGGGAGAGAAAGAGAGGGAGGGGGAAGTTGCAGAAAGAGGGGGAGAGAAAGAGAGGGAGGGGGAAGTTAGATCGGAAGAGCGGTTCAGCAGGAATGCCGAGACCGATATCGTATGCCGTCTTCTGCTTGAAAAAAAAAACAACCCACCTGCTGAGCGCTATCAGCTGCAATCCTGTGCCAAACAACAAATTTGTGCCGCTTTGGCTGTCACAAATTTTTTCGAGGTTTTGATATATGCGTCATGTAATAAATAATAAAAAAGAGCTCTCGTTATAAAACTCAGGATATTAAAAACCTGATGAATATAATAGGTATACATAATTTTATTTTTTATTTATTCACACATGGCCTTGCTGCTTAGCGAGTAAATAAATAAAATTTTATTTATTCTTCTTTCAACGGAAATGCTTTATTTCAGCTTCCTTCATTTTTGCTTTCCATTACATTATATAGGTACATGCGGAGTCAACATTGGGCTGCATAGGTGCCCAATTGGGGACCAATGTTAGAGTAGGTAATGAGAAAGTAATTCTCTCTTCCTCTGCCTAACTCTTTTCGCATTATTCTCTCTCTCTCTCTCCTCTGGTTTTATCAAATAACTATCTCTCTGTTTTCCTCTATCTTCTCTCTCTCTCTCTCTCTTCTATATTCTTTCTCTCTCTCTCTTATCCTCTATCCAATATTATATTCCTACTACCTCTTTCTCTCCTTTTTCTTATCAAATCGTTTTCTCTCCTTTTCCTTCTCTCCTCTCCCACTTTCCTTCTCTCTCTCTCTCTCTCTCTCTCTCTCTCTCTCTCTCTCTCTCTCTCTCTCTCGGGTCATTCTTTTAGCTACCTAAAATGAGTGTTAGATACCGTATTTCATCGAAGATCAATGAAAGTTACTACATAGTACAAAATAGCTACAGATTATAATTATACGTTTCACTGTACTCGAACTGAACGACAATGGGTGTAGTGTCAACATACTCACTATTGATACTGAAAACACATGTGGTACCGAAAAAAAAAAAAAAAAAAAAAAAAAAAAAAAAAAAAAAAAAAAAAAAAAATAAATTTTTTTAAAAAAAATTTAAAAAAAAAAAAAAAAAAAAAAAAAAAACATACTGAAACCAAAACTGATACTTTTATAAAAGACATTTAACAATAAAGTCCGACATTTCCATCCGAAGAGAAATGTTGTGTTCAAACACAACTGATACCTACTGAAACAAAAATCATACTGAAAAGTCTGTGAAACCCCAACTGATAACAACAACAACAACCCAACAACATCACCTAAAAACAGGACTAAAACAAAATAATAAAAGTAACCAACACAAGAGCAATATGTATTAATGTAAACAACAGCAATAACAATACAACTTAACAACTATAACAGCAACACAACAACATATGGGACGCTTCGGGAAAATGATACAGAGTTTCTAGAGCAACATGTATGTATAGTGTAGCAACATACGTACATACATAGGTATGTATATTATGTAGTAACATACATATTTATTATGTATATTAGGTATGTCGAATATGTAACAATATCTACATACAGAGGGTTATTTTTCAATGGAAACTGACTTGCAAAAAAATGTATCTTTTGTGGAAGTGTCCTTTTTTTACATAATTACATATCTGACTATTTTTTTACTTTCTAGGTATTACAATCATTATTATTTTTTTTTTTTTTTTTTTAGGTATTACATCTGGGTCAAATCTCGAGAATAGCATTTGAGCCCCGTTGATTTCTTGGTATTCCGTTTTTTAGACTTTTTCTGGTCTGGTGGTCTCATTCTAAATTTTTAACAAAATACGTTCGCTAATGTGTTTCTTGGAGTGATGTTTCTGTTTCTTGGAGGTAAAGCATTCTTACAAAGGTCAAAGGCAGATCAAAAAAAAAAAAAATCTAGTAAGAAAGAGCGTTGTTTTTGTTACTATCAAACTTGGGCTCCTTTTTCGGGGAACGATTGATATGTCCATGACTATGGCATTGGTCAACTTCATCATCTGCGGTAGTGGAGAAATTAGATATTAAATCTACTTTTTCCCAGCCTAGTTAACTTGGTTGGTAGCGTCTGTCTTGTAAGCACTAGGCCGTGGGTTCGATTCACGCCCGGGGCGGATTTTATCCTGAACGGATGATTCTTCTCGGAACAGCTGGCTTTCTCCTATCCTGTCTTCCTTTTCGATTTCGGGACGATAAGACCTTAGCAGTTACAGTTCCCTCTGTCAAACCTCTTCAGAAAATAAAATCTACGTTAGTATGAACCACACCATACAAAGAGTCTGTATAACATGTGTTTTAGGGTCCGAATGTCAAGTGTCACGTACAGGCGACATGTTGTGCTCTGAGGACCCGGTATGAAGTTGTGAGGCGATGGAGGCAATATAAATGCCAAGATAGGAAGAAGATGAGAAAGATACAAATTGGAGAAGAGGTTTAGGGAGAAAGAGGGGGGGGAGAGAGAAATGTACTGCATACGAACATGTAAAATCAGATGTTGAGAAAGGTAAGAATTGGAGAAAAGGCCCAGAATGTGGAGACCAGAATTAAGATGGAAAAGAAAGGAGGTGAGAGAGGAAAGAATTGGACGAGACTGAAAAAGAGACAAAAAGTGGAAGAAAGAAGAAGAAGTAGAGAGAGTGGAAGATGAAGAGTTTACCTTCGGCTGAAATATTCGATGGTCAGTTTTTTTGTTGATTGAGGAGTGGTTTGTACATACCTGAAACAGAGAGAACAATAACAACGAGTTTAGAGAGAAGAAACTATGAACTGAAACAGAATAAATACCTAATTTATTATGAACCAACACAGTCATGTTCTTGTTTAGTTCATATTTATAAGAATTTTGGTCAGGAAGCCTAGTTAACTTAGAATTTACCGCACTTTCCTTGTAAACACTTGATTGCGAACTCTTTGTTTTGTCATCTCCACTAATATTTTCATCGTAGTTTTGACATCTCCACTAATTTCAATCGTTGGTTTGTCATCTCCACTAATATTTTCATCGTAGTTTTGACATCTCCACTAATTTCAACCGTTGGTTTGTCATCTCCACTAATATTTTCATCGTAGTTTTGACATCTCCACTAAATTCAACCGTTGGTTTGGCAACTCCACTAATTTCAATGGTAGTGTTAGCGTCTCCACTAATTTTCCACTATGAGGAAACACGAGAAAGTAATTGCAGGAGAGAGAGAGAGAGAGAGAGAGAGAAACATGGAGTGCAGACTGAATGAGACCTGCACGACAGGAAATTTTTAATGGAAAATTACATGAAAATATATTGCGAACTTTCGAGAGCGCAAATGTTTTAATTAGAGAGGGAAAATATAAAAAATGACAAATTGCATATTCTTTTTTCGCGGGCAAATGTTTACGTTCTAAATGGGAGTATAATACGTGGGTATTATAGTGTTGACCTTTAGAGGAAAAAGAGAAAAAGGAGGAGTAGGAAGAAGAGGAAAAAGAGGAAAAAGAGAAGAAGAAGAAGGAGAAGGAACAAACCAAGTGATGAATGTTTAACTTATAAAACTTAGACGACATAAAAAAAAGAACTCTTCTAAGTTTTAACAACATGGCAGAATTCCCATGACCGCTGCCGAGTTCCCTCGCTGAATAGCGAGGGATATCCTTTGATTGAGGGACTCAGGGACCAAACATGTATATTGGGAACCATAGTCTTCTTCTTCTTCTTCTTCTTCTTCTTCTTCTTCTTCTTCTTCTTCTTCTTTGGGTCGGCGTTTTTCGTCAGGCCTGGGGTGATCGCTTTTGGGCTGACATTTGGTTTTGGCTGCAAACATTTTCACGAGTGGATACCCTTGGCACTCAACCTTTGCTAATTCTTTAGCAAGGGAAATTTCAGGCTGGTATGATCCCTGTTTTAAGTCCCCCAGCCAGACTAGGCTGGTCTACTCCCTGTGTAAGGTCAACCAAACAGATTAGGCTGGTCTACTCGAGGTCCCCAGAAAGAGCCATATCGGGAAGACCATATATTTTGAAAACTGGGACACAGAATATATTTTTTTTATTTTTAATGCAATTTCTTTGTGTTATTATATCACAACTTTGGTGCTCACTGCAGCATTGACACAGAATATATGCATATAGAAGACCTACATATTATATTACCTAGATATACGAGTATTATAAAATGTAGAGATTACCCGACATGACGTAAAGGCTTCCAATCTGTCATATAATGTCAGTGGAGGCAAAAATGTGCCAGAAAAAAAAGTTGCGTCAATTTTTCCGAATGAAATTAAAAAGTTTGTGAATCCAATTTTTCATAGTCTTCTCCTTCTCTTCCTCTTCTTTTTATTCTTCTTGTCCCTTCTTCTTTTTTTTCCACCTTCGTCTCCTCCTCTTCCTACTACTGCTACTGCTGTTTCATGTTTCTCCTTCTTCCACACGTCCTCATTTTTCTCCTCTTTCTCTTGTACTTTCTTCTGCTTCTCCTGTTCCTAGTCCTTCTCTACATCCGCAAAATCTTGTTGCTCCTCATTATTTTCGTTCTTCTTCTCTTCCTCCAATTAATCTCTTTCTTTTTTTCTCGCCTCTTCTTCATTCTTCTCCTCTCCCTTTGTTTTTATCCTGCTCTTTCTCCCTTGCTTCGGACTTGAACTTCTCTCTTTTTTCTATTCTTTCTTCCTTCCTTCTTCTCTTTCTCTTCTTCCTGCTTCTCTTCTCCTCCTTCGTCCTCCTTCCTCCGAATTCTGTCAGAAAATACGCTCATCTGTCAAGTTAATCAAATTTTTAAATCTCTCCCCTCCTCCTCCTTCTTCCTCCTCTTCCGATCCTCGTTATCTTCTTCTTCTTCTTCTTCTTCTTCTTCTTCTTCTTCTTCCCGTTCATCTTCTTCTTACTCCTGCAATCCTGTGCCAAACAACAAATTTGTGCCGCCTTCTTCTTCTTCTTCTTCTTCTTTTTCTTCGACTCCTTCTTCTTCTTCTTTTTCTTCCCGATTTCGAAATTGGTGTATACCTATATACCTACCAAATATCTACTGTATTGAGGGGGGTCTTATCGTCCCGAAATCGAAGAGAGAAGGAGGACAGGATAGAAGGAAGTTAATTAGAATAAAGTTCGCTACGGGCGGGAATCGAACCCGCGACCAAGCGGACCAAGCACTTCATACAGCACTTCAGGGCGAAACTTTTTCTCTCTTCAACTTTCTTTTCCTATCCCTGTCTCCCTCTCTATTACGGTCCCCCACTCTTTCTCTCTCTCTCTCTCTCTCTCTCTCTCTCTGTCTCTCTCTCTCTCTCTCTTTAATAGGGAACACTTCACACTTGAACCTCAGAAATATTTTTCATTTTTATTCGTTTTTCTCCCTCTTTCTCTTTCTGTTCTCTCCCTCCTCTTCTCTTTCGTCCTTGTCCCCTCTCTTTTCTCTCTCTCTCTCTCTCTCTCTCTCTCTCTCTCTCCTTTTTCTTTTCTTCGTCGTTCAAAATTATTACGTCTATTATGTTCCTGTCACTTTGTTTTCCTTTTTCATATATTTGACCTCTCTCTTTCTCTCACTCCCTGTCTTCCTCTCTCTCTTTCTATCTCTCTCTCTCTTCCTCTCTCCCTCTCTCTCTCTTTCTCTCCCTTTTTCCAACCTCTCTCTCTTGCTCCCTTTCCTACAAGTACCATATAACCTTTCTCTCTTTTTCTCCCCCCCTCTTTCTCTCTCTCTCTTCTTCGCTATAAACCTTTCTCTCTCTCTCTCTCTCTCTCTCTCTCTACTTTATTTTTTATATTTCTTTCTAATACACGCTTTTTTTCTCTCGCTCCCTCTCATTCTCTTTCCTTTCTACTTTTCTCCTTCTACCTATTTGTTGAATTTCTCTCTCTCTCTCTCTCTCTCTCTCTCTCTCTCTCTCTTCTTCGCTATAAACCTCTCTCTCTCTCTCTTTTTTTTCTAGGAGAAAGCCAGTCGGTCCGATAATGAAATTATCGTATGGTGTACATACCCTTGGAAAAACAGGGCTAAAAACAAAAATATATATCATATTATACAAAAATATATAACAAAAAGGTATATTGGAAAAATTGGTGCTAATATTGTCCAGCAACCAGCAAACAAACAAAAAATATAGTCAATTTTCTTGTTTTTTTTTTTTTTTTTTTTTTTTTTTTTTTTTTTCCTAAAATTTTTTCGTTAATATTAGGGCAGGTATAACGAAATTCCTTACTATTTTGCCCACAAATTGAATTTTTGAATGTCCAATCTTCTTTATGTTCAAAAATAAATAAAAATGGTTTAAGTGTTTTTTTTTTTTTTTTTTTAAATCGACCATTTTTTGGAGGTTTTCAGCTATACCGACTAAACGGTTAGAGATATTGTAAAAAGTAAGGTAAAAGAACACTCCAATAAGCATCATTCAATAGGATAAGGAAAATCGTGTGATGTTCACGCCAGATTTTTATCTTTTCGTTTTTCAATTCCAGTGGCTACTCTACATACAATAACTCCCTCTCTCATTCAGTCGGGCCGCCACTGGGTGGTGTTAAATTTGAATCATCATGACGCGATGTGAACTTCAAATTTTTCAATCAGCCTTCCTCCGTCTATGTCGATAGAGTCTAATTTTTTTCCTTCTTCATTTCCCAAGGGTATTCTCCTCCTCCTCCTTCTCCTCCTTGTTGTTGCTGTTGTTGTTGTTGGTGTTGGTGTTGGTGTTGGTGTTGGTGTTGGTGTTGGTGTTGGTGTTGGTGTTGGTGTTGGTGTTGGTGTTGGTCACAACATAGGTACTTGTATAATAAATTCCAATATTATTTATGATGTTCTTCCAGCATACAGTTTATTCCCATACACATACTATCACGCACCTGATGTACTTGTGGAAAACAACTGGGAACTTACAAGCTTCAACACAGGGTTGATTTTAGAGAATTTCAAGTTTTTGAGTGATAGAGTGTGATCTCTCTCTCTCTCTCTCTCTCTCTCTCTATTCGATTTACAGCTCTGTCCGCTATGCAAGAAGGATTTTATCTTTGTTTAATATCTCACTTCATCTGGAAATTAGCATTTTATATGGGAACCTCACATAGGAGAGAGAGAAGAGAGAAGAGAGAGAGAGAGGTTTGAGAGGAGGAACTGTATAACAACGGTTAAAACAAGGAAGAAAAGAAGAACGGAAACTGTTCAAATGCCTTGTAACATCGGAGGTATTATCTTCCCGAAATCGAAGGAGTACAGGATAGGGGAAAAAACAGCCGGTCCGATAACGATACTTTTGTCTATTAAGGATAAGTTCGCCCGGGGCAAGAATCGAAATCGCGACCCAGCGGCTTACAGGAGCGGAGTAGATGAGTTACTGCTGTCCAAGCTAGCTAGGCTGGATCTTACTCAAAAACCGAGTAGGTACCTATGTAAATAAGTAACCTAAAGTCAGCTCCCATGGCGTAGTGGTCACTGCACTCGCCTTGCACGCGGGAGACCCGGGTTCGATTCCCGGCGGGGTCAAGAAATTTGTATCAAGCAAATGATTGACTCCGTGACTGGATGAACTCTTTTTCCCCTCTTCTCATCAAATCGTTTTCTTTCCCCCTCCTACTTTTCTTCCCCCTCCCCTTCTTCCTTCTTCTTCTCTCTCTCTCTCTCTCTAAGATTCCATCTTCCCCTCCCTTTCGTTCGTCATTGTTTTTGGTTTTTCTCATTTTCCATATTTTGATTTTCGACATTTTGTGTGTTCGCATTACATTCAGGGAAGAGTGAGTAAGGGAGGGAGGTGGTGTGGGGGGGTGATATCGGAGGGAGGAAGGGAGGGAGAGGTGATATGGTACATGAAATATTTAGGAGGAGGAGAGAGGGAGGGAGAAAAGGGTACAAATTTCCGTACCCAGTGCCGTAAAATAAAGAGGGAGAAAAAATAAGGATAATAATAATAATAATGAGAATGGTTTATTTTAATGTAACTATAAAAATATCTTCCTTTTGTTCCTATATAAGTACCCCCAATGGTCGCATTTACATACATAAGTAACCTAAGTTCTCATCCAACCATAGTCTCTTTATTTATTTTATTGAAATAATACAATCATATACAGGTCTTCTGGTAGTTTCCACCCTGGAACCAACAGAATATACATTTGTATAGTATAAATACCAACATCTTCAGGGTGGTTGTTCCTCCCTCAACATTCTTGGTTCCGATGTGGGAACTTCTCACAAAAAACTTAAACTAACCTCACAAACATAAACAAAATTAAACTAACAAACTAAATATACACACTATAATAAATCTATAACAAACAAAATATACACACTATAATAAATCTAAATAAAAAATAAAAATATAGAAGAAACCAGCCCATTATCCAACCATAGTCTACACTACATAATATACGCCCCTGCGGTACGAGTATATGAAAACATAATGGCTGCAATTACTTTAATAAAGTGGAGGAACAAGCAGTACGCAAAGAAGGAAAGGAAAGTGAAAAGACAGAAATTGAAAGAAGTAGAAATATAGAAGGAGGAGGAGAAGAAGAAGAAGAAGGGGGAAAGGAAGGAGAAGCAGTAACGGAAGAAGAAGAAAAAGAGGAGAAGGAGAAGAAAAGAAAGAAGAAGAAAAATAATAAAAAGGAGGAGGAAAAAGAGGAGGGAAGAAAAAGTAAACAAATAACGTAAAATACTTATATGTAGGTATGTAGGATACCTACCAGGAAAAAGAAAATCACAAAGTAAAAGAAGACGAACGAGAAAGAACAGAAAACGAAGAAAAAAAAATAAAGAAAGAGCAGAAATAAAGGACGAACAAAAAGAAAATATGAAGGCGAGGAAGAAGAGACAGCAAAGGGAATTACACCAAAAACACACACACAAAGACAAACAAAGTGTTGTGTATTCATTTGGGAATTCTTGGGAACATGTTGCGGAAGATGTTGGTAGAGGCAGCAGCAGCAAACAAGCAACAAAACAAACTCAAAGTAACGAGCTCCCGCAAAAGTAAAGTGATATTAGTGATTTCCGAGAACCGAGTGACGGTAAAATTTAAGGGGAAGGAGGAGGAGGAGGAGGAGGAAGAGAAGTTGGAGGAGGAGGAGGTGGAGGAGAAAAGAGGGGGGGGGGAAGAAGCAAATAAAGTGACAACGTCAAATTTCACCGAGAACTGAGCTCTCAGTAAAATTTCAAGAAGAATAATATGGAGGAGAAGAAGAGGAGGAAGAAGAAGGAGAAGAAGAAGAAGGAGGTGGAGGAGAAGTAACAGAAAAGAGGAAGAGAAAGAAGCAAATAAAGTGACAACCGAGAACTGAGTAAAGTTTGGAAAGAAAGAGGAGCAAAAAGATGGGATAAGGGGGGGGGGGAATAGAGGAAGAAAAGATCGAAGGATGGAAAGAAAATAGAGGGGAACGACAAGGAATGTAAGGATATGGGAGAAAGGAGAAAAAAGATAAAACAGAGTGCAAAAGGAGGAGAAAAAACGAGGAGAGACGGAAGAGAGAAAAAATACCGGTGCTTAGATGTTATTTCCCTTTTTCCGAAGAAACTTTTTCTCTCTCCTCCTTTTCATCCCACTTCTTCTCCTCTTTTCTCTTCCTCTTCCTCCTCCTCCTCCTTCTCAGCCCGCAGCCAGCCACACACATAACGTAAATTTCTCCGGCAATATCGGTCGGTAAAGTGGTCCCTAGGGAATCTGAGGGATAGAATAGGTAATGAAAGTTAAGGGAAAAGGGAAAGACGAAAGGGAGAGAAAGGGAAAACGTAGACAAAGGGAGAAAATGGGAGGGAGGAGAGTTGGAAAACTGTAAAGAAAGTAAGATGAGGGTTTTGATAACTTCTTGGGTAAAGAAAATATTTTGACGATGTTTGGAGGAAGGAAGGGAGAGAGGAGGGAGAGGAGTTTGGATTGAAAGTAACTTTGGGGGGAGGGGAAGACTGGAGGGGAAATCTCACATAATATCTTAGCTACCAATATGTAGGTACCTACTACCTACTTTCATATTTATGTAGTTAGGTACCCATTTATTTTCTTCTTCTTCTTCTTCTTCTTCTTCTTCTTCTTCTTCTTCTTCTTCTTCTTCTTCTTCTTTTTCTTCTTCTTCTTTTTCTTCTTCTTTTTCTTAGGCCCTTTCTTTTAGAAAGAAAATGTTCTAAATTTTTATGTCCCACTGTCATCCAGTCATCCGGGTCAATCTATCACAAGCATAATGTACTCGTACTTTGAGCTGAATCCTATTCGTCTAAAACTTTAGCTCCATAGCTAAAGCTTGTGTCGACTGAGGAGGAAATAGATCAGGTCCATGGCAATAAAGGAAAAAAATGGGAAAGAAGAAGAAGAACCGAAAGGAAAATGGTGGAAGAAGGAGATAAAGAAGAAGAAAAAAAGAAGAAGAAGAAAACGAGGAGGAACAGCAAGAAATACAGCTACAAGAAGCTGAAGGAGGTAAGAAATTACCGAAAACCCAAAATTCATCCTTTTACTACAATTATTGAAATATTGTAGTAAAAGGATGAATTTTATTTTGAAATATTGTAGTAAAAGGACGAATTTTGGGGTTTCATCTTCTACCTAATACTCATTCCATCAAATATACATACCTTCTTTCTCCTCCATCTTCTTTGACTATTTCTTGTCCTCCTCTTTCTTCCTTTCTTCTTCTCCACATTCTTCTTCTCCTCCTCCTCTTCTTTCATCCCGTTTTCTTCCTCATTCTCTTCCTCCTCTTCTGAAAATCTCCCTCTCTCTTGCCTTCGACTACTCAAAAAGCCTCTCTTCTCTCTTTTATCCCTCTAAAATCCCTTCTCCTCCGTTCAATCCCACAAAAATCCCTCTCCTCCTCCCTTTTCTCCCCCTCTTCAATTTCAAAAGGCTGGAAGCTAGGTTTCTAAGCAATTAATTATTGTGCTAAATTCCGCACGCAACTATAACTTCCACCATCACAGTTCTTACCTTTTCGTTACCTTTTTTCAGGGGCCCTTGTGCGAGGGATTTTTTTGGGGAGAAGGATTTTTGGGGACCCTTATATGTGGGATTTTTTGGGGACCCTTATTTGTGGGATTTTTTGGATACCCTTATGAGAGGGATTTTTGGGACCCTTACTAGAGGGATTTTTTTGTGGACCCTTACTACTAGTGGGATTTATTGGGGACCCTTACTAGAGGGATTTTTTGGATCCCTAATGAGAGGGATTTTTTGGGAACCCTTACTAGAGGGATTTTGTGGACCCTTACTACTAGTGGGATTTATTGGGGACCCTAAACTTTGCCACCTCTATAAAACTATGCCTGACAGTGAGACAAGTTAGCCTATTCTTTCCAACTCCTTCCGTCTTTCAACACCCTTCTTAACTTCTTGGCTACTTCATTCCTCATTCCCTCTTCCTCCTCCTCCTCCTCCTCTTCTTATTTTCTTCTTACTTCTTCTTCTTCTCCTTCTTCATCCTCTTCTTTTTCTTCTTCTTACTTCTTGGCTACTTCATTCCTCATTCCCTCCTCCTCTTCTTATTCTTCTCCCCTTCTACCTCACCCTCCGTGTCTCCTCAATCCCCTATTTTCCCTCAATTATCTATCTCTATCTTCCCCCCCTTTTTGTCTGCTCCCCCCCCCTCCTTTCTCTCCCCCTTCTTCCCCTCTTTCTTGAGAGTTGAGGCAAAACTTTTCTCCCTACCACACCACACCACACCACCGCCACCGCCACGAAAATTTAGTTACTCCACCATTCGTTCCCAACTAAATTAAAACTAAAACGCTACCAGGCAAAAAGATAGCGCGAGATTCGGAAAATGTAAAGTATAACTAGGTACGTCAGGATGAACAAGCTGGGAGTGGAATGGGAGGGAAAGGGATAAAGAGAAAGAGGGGGAAAGGGATAAAGCGAAATTGATGAAGAGAAAGAGGTAGAGAGGCACAGAGAGAGGGACCAAAGAAGAGGAAAGTAGGACCAGGAGAAAGGGGTAAAGAGAAAAAGGTGGGAGAGAGAGAGAGGTATAAAGAGAGACAAAAGAAGAAGGGGCGGGAGGAAGAGAGAATTAAAGAGAAAGAGAGGGCAAGGGAGAAAGAGAAGGCTTAAGAGAGAGAGAGAGAGATAAACAGAACCAAGCTAAGATAGTATAGATAGAGAAGTAGTTAAGGAACGAAAAATATGAGACAAGAAAAGGAGAGTTGGAAGAAGAGGAAAGAGAAGGGTAGAGGAAAAAAAGGAGAGATGAACAGAGGGAGAGAGAAATTAAAAAAAAGAGGGAAAGAGAAAGAGATGAAAAGAAAAGGAAAGAAGCGAAGGGAGAAGAGACCAAGAGAGAGGGTGAGGGAGAAAGAGAAGGATATGAAAAGAAGAGAGGAAGATAGGGAAAGGGAGAAAGAAAATATAAAGTCCACAAAGGAGGAAGAAAAGGAGAGTGATAAAACAGGAAGAGAAAGAAGCCAAGGGAAGAGATATAAAGAGGGGGATGATGAGGAAGAAAAATAACCAGGGAAGAAGAAGAGATAGAGGGAGAGAAAGAAGAAGAAGAAGAAGAAGAAGAAGAAGAGATAGAGATACAGATAGAGGGAGAGGGAGAGAAAGAAAATCAAGTCCAAATCCTTCTTTTCAAAGGGAGAAAATCTTTTGGTTGTTAAAGTTAACAACTTGTTCAAAAGGGAGTTAGTCAAGTTAATTTCTTTTCCTTACTTCTTGAATTTAGATAGGCTTCAAATCTCATTGGTTCAGACGGGGCTTTTAACGTTATTCAGTTAATTAAGAAAGTTTCCACTTGTTGAATATTCAACATAAATTAGGACATCACATAAAATTTAGATAGTAATAATGTTGGTACACACAGCCGGAAAAGTAGATGTGGGTAAGTATATTTTTTAACAAAATGGTCTTTAGCCACCGTAGTTCAGAGGTAGAAGATTGTTTAATGGGTGGCTGGATTGGATTTGTGACACCCTGTTTCTACCCACAAGGTATTATCGTATTCAGCATTTTGACACAAACTTTACCTCCGGATACAAACCTCATGTGAAAAAAACCGACAAACTGTAGTTACCTAGGTACCTACTCGAAATACTGTCACAAAACTTTGCTCTGTTGATGCAAGTTGCAAGCGTGTGCAGAAAGGGTGGCTCAAAAATTGTGTGGAGAGTATCCTGTTGCTCCGATTTTTTCTTCTTCTTCTTCTTCTTCTTCTTCTTTTTCTTCTTCTTCTTCTTCTCCTTATTCTTATTCTTCTTTTTCTTCTTATTCTTCTTCTTCTGACAATTAAACCAAGAAGTAGTTAATGTATTATTCTCAAGAGAGCAAAGACTTATACTTCATCCTTATTACTTATTAGGTTTATACATATTCAGAAATATTTGAAGTCATTCATTAATTTTTAATTGTAAATAAAAGAGGAAGAGAACCATCTCCTCAGAAGTTAGTATTAGCTTAGGAGATGAATTGTAATGTTATCTATAAGTTCTTAAAAATAAATATACTTATTCAAATTCAATTCAAATTCAAATTCTTTTTCTTCTTCTTCTTCTTCTTCTTCTTCTTCTTCTTCTTCCTCCTTCTCCTACCACAAAAGGTCTTGAATTGATCCCAAGGGCAAGGCAAAGCCTAGACCTAGAGACCTAGACCCTTGACCCTTGACAAAAAATGGAGTGTGCCTGAAGAAATGTGACGATGTGTTCCAATCCACTCGACCCCGAAAGCAAAGAGAGAAGGAAAGACAGGATAGGAGAAAGCCAGCCTTTTCGAGAACAAACCAGGCGCTCTACTCTCCAAGCTATCTATGGGCTCAATTTCTATACTGGGCATATCGTAAAAACGGTACCTACAATAATTTATCTCACTATCTCATCATGAGAAAAACTGTGTACCAGTTGGTTAAGGACACTTTTCCTGAGTTCTACAGTTTACAAGTCCACCCTGTATGACGTAATGTGTGTATTAGTATGATTCATGAATGTTTTTGAGACTCTCTGTTGGTGGCTGTGATATATTTACTCTTATACTGTGTGGAATAGGTATTAATTTACTGTTCAAATAGCTAAAGTGTCCAATGGCCAATGGTACAAACTGTCAACTTCCATTTTTGTTCAATATACAGGGTGTTTTTGTATACGAAAAATATATTTTTAGATATTTTATTTTTAGTTTGTTTAGGTAATTAATTTTTAGTTTTTCCAACCTATACACATGTAAGTTACCTTGTTATCTTGGAATATAGCCTTGTAAGCGCTAGGTCGCGGTTTCGATTCCCTCTCTTTTTGAACTTTATAGCAAACAGATAAAGTTCGTTCACGGAACAGCTGGCTTTCAGGGTTTTTTCCTATCCTGTCCTGCTTCTCTATTCGATTTTAGGACGATAAGACCTCCGTTATTACAGTTCCCTCTATCAAACCTCGAAAAAAAAAGCCACCCTATAAAGGTAACATTTACCAACACTCCTTCATCATCACACAAAAACTTTTGCCATGAAAGTTTCCCTTCTAAAAACCCCAAATAACCCGTTTCGCATTATAAGAACACCCAATTTTCCGAGTAAACTGGAAAATTTTGGGCAGAGACTCCACAAAACACTCTTGTGACTACATCGAAACTTTTCTGGGACTTTTCCAGTTGGATTCCGGGACCTTGGGCCCATTCCCGGAATTCTATATCAATTTGATTACTCAATTGAACTTTTTTTACGTTTTCTGTCGACAATTTCTTGGCCCTAGGCCGTGGGGACGAACATTGATGGTTAGTGGACGGTTATATATATTTAAATTGTATTCCTCCCCCTCCGTCTCAGAATTACACCCCTTTCTCTTTCACACAAAATTTGATTTTGGGTTTTTAGTTTCGCGGTCTTTTTCGGAGATTTGGATTAATGGAGCATCTGCTACATTGGACATTACTTTATTCATATTAGGTACGTAGGTATTAGCTTTTGTGAAAAGGGAGGGGAAAAGAAGAAGAAGAAACAAATCTCTCTCTCTCTCTCTCTCTCTTTCTGGTAGTAAGAGAATAAGAGAGAGAGAGAGAGAGGGAAGGAGAGAAAGAACAAAACAAACATATTTAAACGTAGAAACCTAAGGAAAGCTAAAGGGATAAAGATGTTAAAAATGATAATGCCACGGAAAGGGATTTTCGAAATCAAAACATCGCTACAACATGAAGAAGAAGAAGAAGAAGGAGAAGAATAAGGAAAAGAAGAGAAGGAGGAGAAATAGAAGGAGGAGGAGAAGAAGACGAAGGAGAAGAGGATAAGTCCTTCTATGGGGACAGACAGACAGAAGACACCGAAGCGAATACAATAGCCCGTCCCTTATACCTACCTTTTTTTATTACTATCGTGATAATAAAGGAAGGACGGACTAAAAATAAAGAGAGAAACAGAGCAGAAAACAAATAGAGTGAGAGAGATAAGTAAGGGAAAGAAAGAGGAAGAAGGAAAAGGAAATAAAGCGAGAGAAATATACATGTAGATAATAAAGAGGAGAAGGAGAAAGCTGAGAGAAAAAATAAGCAAATATTAGGTTGGAATAATAAAATAATAAAGCAAAAGAAATACAGGGAGACGCATAGAGAGAGAGAGAGAGAGAGAGAGAGAGAGAGAGAGAGAGAGAGAGAGAGAGAGAGAGAAATGTACGTAGAGTGAAAAATAAATAGGTATAGGTACGAGAAAAGAGAGAAAGCTAAAGAAATAAATAGAAGTATAGAGAGAGAAAGAGGAGAGAGGAGGAGGAGGGGAAATGGAAATAGAAAACATAAAATAAACATCAAGGACAGTTAGGAGAAAATAAATCAGGACCCATTTTACATTTTCTCTCTCTCTCCCCATCCCCTCTTCGCTTTCTCTACCTCCTATTTCCCACTCTCTCCATTCCCCTTTCTTCCCCTCATCCCTCATCCCGTCCCCTCCCCCTCCTTCTAATCTTCTCTCTCTCTCTCTCTCTCTCTACCTCCGATTACAACAACAACAAAGACAGATTTAAATACATTTTGTAGTTATTTGGCGATTCTCTCTATCTCTCACAAGAGTAAAGTCCTTTTCAATTGTGAACTGTGACTCACCATGAGCTCACGTGAAAAAAGAAGAAAAAAAATTTGGACCGATTGCAATACTTTCATTACTAGTATAGCTCCGCTATACTGTAGTAATAGAAAGTAATAAAAATAATAAGTACTGGAATGTTGGGGCATAAAAAAGCCCCGTTCAGGATGTCCAATGCAGTGTTGTCATTTGCACTTCGGACAGTGTTGTCAGATGACGGCAAATAATAGAAAACTTACTTTTTTGTGTTGACCTTTTTTTTCCTTTGTTATTTCGTCCAGAAATACATTTTGTAGGTCATTGTACCTACGTACCTACATAGTGGAAAAGTAATTTTTAGAACATGATAAATTAATACCAGGAGTAATAGGTAGTAGGCAATGATGAAAAGGTTCATCAAGATGAATTTATTTATCGTATGACTTTTTATTATACATCAATAAATTCAGTACAAAGATAATACCTTGGGGGTGAAAATGTTAGTTGGGGTGAAAATGTTAGTACGCCTCCCCGTGGTTCACCCTGGTAACGTATTATTGAGAATGCGGCTAAAGTACTAACAACTATTGACGACAAGATAATCACCTACATCTGATCTTCTGGTCCATTATTATTATTATACATCTTAATCAAGATGAAAGAACTGAAGGAAGTAGGTAAATGATCATCTATTGCTGATTCCTTTCCTCTAGAACGTTTCAACTCTGGTAGGTAGATAGCAAGAGAGGAAGGTAGGCCTTTCCTAAAGAACCATCCAATTCTGGTAGAGAGTAGGGTTGTAGGGTATTAGGTCCAAAAAATTTCCAATATCGTACTCGAAAAGTCCACCCTAAGAAAAGCTTTTACTGCCAGCCTAGTTATTAGCTTAGTTGGTAGTGCGTCTGCCTTGTAAGCGCTAGGCCGCGGGTTCGATTCCCGCCCGGGGCGGATTTTATACATCTAAACTTATCTAAATTTTTATTTGATTCTGGGAAATTTTTCAAGAAAGCTCGAAAATTTCTTGACATACGATCTCAAATCTCAATATTTCACATCACGTTGATCGACCAAGCTAAAGATACCTACTCCGCACCATAACATCCTAAGATTACATCATTGAACCTAAGTAACCGGTGAAAGAGAATGTGTGTTGAAGTTTAGAGTTGATCCTTTCAAAAAACGTAAATGTATGAAAGGCCAAGTTGTTCGCCACAAAATGTTAAGGTGTCCGACTGAACGCGATACCTGGGTACAATGAAAGTCAAGGAAGAACTGGAAAGTTTACGGCATCTGGAGATGACACTACAAAGGCGGAAAATCTTATATAGACCCGACTCGTGAGTGCTACGCAATATTGATGGATGAATCCCAGTCCTCACAGTGCTGTTGCTAAGTTTTATTTCTGTTTTGATACATAATTATGTATTACGTAGGGTTACCCATTCATACGTAGGATTACCCAGAAGACATTTTTCATTCACTAAGTAAGATAAAAAACTGGCAAGCAAGTAAAGAGTGGATAACTGGACGTCCCATTCGAAGGGGATAAGCAACAGTATCACATTCATTTTGGTCCTTCGGGCCGGATCTTTCATTTTGGTCCATACGGATCCCGGATCTCGTCAAGCATCGAACCTGGATCTTTGTATTGTGAGTCAATCATGACGGATGTAAAGTTGAAGCTGCTGACTGCCAAGTCGGAGAATTTATTTGGTAAGGTGCAAAGTACCTATGAGTACCAAACCTTTTTTTTTACATTTAGGTAAGTCCCAAAAAGCTTCGCGGGCACAAAAATGGTTTGGCGGGCCACATGTGGCCCGCGGGCCGCTAGTTGGAAACCCCTGGTGTATGCATTGAAATGGGGGACTTCTCTAACAAAATCCCTTAGTGTGGAGTCAGTAGGACTATTTAACTCCAAACACAAAAAACCCACTCTGAGGCTTTGGGTTTAGGAGCAAACCCTAAAAGGTGGGTTGAACTTATACGAATCTACGAACTGCTAAGGTCTCATCCGTAGCGAGGAACAAACATCCGTTCAGGACGAAATCCGCCCCGGGCGGCAATTGCGGTCTAGCGCTTACAACGCGCTAGGCCAAGCTAACTAGGCTGGCTTGTCTATAGTCTCTGCTACCTCGGGGAATTATTATTAATTAGATTCATATTAGACACCCAAATTAGATAATGGCTTACCTTATTTTACAATTGACTAGGGTTCTTTGACTAGGGACCACAAAGAACCCTAGTCAATTATAAAATAAGGTAAGTCATTATCTACTACCTCGATTGCCAATATAATCATTATAAATAATGCAGATAATCCTAAACAATTCCAATGTCCTTCTCAAAAGGACATCAGGACATTTCAAGAGAGAGCAACTACTCAGACGGTGACATTATTATAGTTTTAATTAATCACAATGCTGTATCTAGCTAAGTAGGTAATGAGAGTAATGACGGACTTTTGAATTGAAGGTCTCACGCTAGGCAAGGTTACCGCGGGAGACATTTTCTACCATCTTACTGACCCAACAATTGGAGTTCTACTACTCTGTGGTTTTAATTCCTAAATGAATGAGAGTAAAATTCAATGCCTCGGTTGAGATTGAACCGGAGCCTTTCTACTAGCCAGGGCATTGCCAGCCTAGTTAGCTTAGTTGGTAGAGCGTCTGCCTTGTAAGCGCTAGGCCGCGGGTTCGATTCCCGCCCGGGGCGGATTTTATCAAGGAGAAGAATAAGGAAAAGAAGAGAA
The DNA here is from genome assembly GCF_000475195.1 of Diaphorina citri. NCBI lineage: Eukaryota > Metazoa > Arthropoda > Insecta > Hemiptera > Psyllidae > Diaphorina > Diaphorina citri. The sequence goes on from NW_007378123.1 coordinate 22,116, forward strand.
GGAGGAGAAATAGAAGGAGGAGGAGAAGAAGACGAAGGAGAAGAAGAAGAGGGAGAAGAGGAAAGAGTTTGAGGAGTGGTAGGAGGAAACGAAAAAGTGAAAGAAGATGGAAGAAGAAGAAGAAGGAGAAGAAGAACTAGAAGACGAAGAAGGAGGAGGAGGAGGAGAAGAAGAAGAATTCTGAAGGAAAGGAATGAGAACAAGATGATCCCTTTATGCTAAAACAGAAAAGAGCATTAACATATTATTTGCAACATAATGTCATTGTACATACCGGAAATAATGTGGTTTACAAGCACATAATATGTTGTATTGTTGTATAAATACATTATGTTGTATAAATACATTTAACATGTGGTTGCACAAACACATGAATAAAACGTACCATGGCTTTGACACAAAACATGTTCATAACATAAACATGTAGGTATATAGGTATAGGTATTTGTATTGTGAAGCTATTTTCATCAGGAACGCAGCCCTAAGACAGCTCATATCGGATTTCGTCGGAGACCTATCGAAAAATTTATGGACGACCATACCTAAAACACTCAAATTAACATAATTCAATAGGATAAGAAAAGTCGTGTGATGTTCACACTTTTTTTTTTTTTTCTTTTTTGAGGGCGTTATTTTCTATGCATAATATACTTATACCTACGAGTAAAACGTAGATATATTATATTATAGGTAGGTATACCATTATCGAATATCGATCAATGCTTTTCACGTGATATCTAAAAATCTGGTGTGAACATCACACGACTTTTCTCATCCTATTGAATGATGCTTATTTTGGGTGTTCTTGTTCTTATAGCCAAACATTTACAATATCTCTTACCGCGTTAATCGGTATAGCTGAAAACCGCCAAAAAACGGTCAAAAACCGCCAAAAAGCGGTCAATATACCGCCAATTGCAGCACCTATCTCAACCAAAAGTTTCGTGGCGCATCCTTGACACATTTGACATCTACATACCAAATTTCAAGTCTCTAGCTCATGCCGTTCCTGATATATTGTTAAATCACACCGAAAACCGCCAAAAAGCGGTAAAATGCCGCCAACCGTTGCACCGATCTTAACCAAAAGATTCGTGTCGCATCCTTGTCACATTTGACATCTACATACCAAATTTCAAGTCTCTAGCTCTTACCGTTCTCGAGATATATATTATTTACAGACAGACACACACACGGACCAATGGCTTTGGATTTAGGCTCTAGTGACCTCAAAACGTGTTTTAGCACTAAAAACTGACCATCGAAAATTTGACCCGATTACATTATCTACTTTCCTTCCTATAGGATAAGGAAAGTAAAAATTACCTGGGTTCCTAAAAACACCTAACTTGTATCTAAACTCGCGCTGTTCGCGACACTCTCTTCGATTTCGGGACGATAAGACCATAGCAGTTACATCAGTTCCCTCTGTCAAACCTCTTCAAAAAAAAAAAAAGCTTTTACCTTGAGAGGCTCCGGCGTAGGGACAAACAGCCCTAAAAGTCGAGCTCGAAGTAAACAGCCCGAGAAATAGGGTTAGGGTACAAATATTGAATATTGAGTTATTAATGTTATTATAGATAATGTGTAATGTGGTATTTGGCTACAGATTTGGGGGCTCCTAACTTACTCCTAATAATAATTCCCTAAAATCCATTTGTGTGGGTAAAACTTTGGCGTCTACTTCCCTCTCTCTCTTTCTCTATCTATCCTTTCGTGTTCACTCCCTCCTCCTCCTCCTCCTCTCTCCTTCGTCCTCTCTTTCTATTTCTCTTTGTCCTTTCTCATTTTTCCTTTATCTATCTCTCATCCTTCTTCCTCTCTCTTTCTCTTGAGTTCTAATCCCTATCAAAATTTACCCTATTTGCATTCTTCTCTTCAGCTATTTTCCTCTCTCTCTCTCTCTCTTTCTCTCCTATGTGAGCTTCCCATATAAAATGCTAATTTCCAGATGAAGTGAGATATTAAACAAAGATAAAATCCTTCCTGCATAGGGGACAGAGCTGTAAATCGAAGAGAGAGAGAGAGAGAGAGAGAGAGAGAGAGAGAGAGAGAGAAAGGGGGACAGAGAGAAGAAGAGAGAGAGAGAGAGACAGAGATTATTTGAACGAGAGAAATTGAGAGAATATGGGGAAAACAGATTAAAAGAGAGACAAGAAGAAAGGGAAGGAAGGGAAATAAAGGGAGGGAGAATAAGAGATGTAGGGGTGAGATATAGGAGTGAAAGTAGGGGAGGGAGGGAGAGAGAAAGGGAGAGGAACCTTGTATAGAAGGGAAGGGGTGGAAAGAGAGAGAAACTTCATATAGGAGGGACATTAGGGGAGATATAGAGAGAGAAAGTGGGATTGAAAAAGCGAGGTAGAGAGATGTATTTTGAGAGAGAGAGAGAGAGGGGGGGGATGATTTCATAGTATGATTTTATCAATAAATTAATTAATGCAACGTTGCCAAACCATATTATTGGGAAATTTGAACGAAAATTCAGTTACAAAATACGAAATAGGTACCTACTTAGGCAGGTATACGTGTTTTCTCTCTCTCTCTCTCTCTCTCTCTCTCTCTCTCTCTCTCTCTAAATTACCTGGGTAGGTATAGGTAGGTAAATGAAATAAATAAATAAATATAAATTCTATGCAAATACAGGGCTCAAACACTCTAAAGTTACCTAGGTACAAAACACCCTTCATTAAACCTCGGTAACCAGCCTAGTTAGCTTGGTTGGTACGTTGGTAGCGCGTCTGCCTTGTAAGTGCTAGGCCGCGGGCTCGATACCCGCCCGGGGCGGATTTTATCCTGATGGGATAATGTTCGTTCTCGGAAGGGCTGGATTTCTCCTATCCTGTCTTCCTTCTCTCTTCGATTTCGAGACGATAAGACCTTAGCAGTTACAGTTCCCTCTGTCAAACGTCTATTTACTTTTTTTTTTCATCCATCAGTTATTAAATCTCGGTAGGAAATTTTCAGCGCACCCTGTAGAAACAATATCGTGATCTATGTATACTCGTACTCTCGGGTTTTATTGCACTTTTTATTTCCTTACGCCAATATCAAGAACTTGAGAACATGATGGAGAGGAAGAAGAAGAAAAAGAAAACGAAGGAGGAGGTGGAGTGGAAAAAGACTAAGAAGAAGAAGAAGGAGACGAAGAAAATATTGGAGGCAAAGACGAAATAGGAAAAAGAAGAAGCGGGAGACTATAATAAAGAGAACAAAGGCGAGGAAAAGCAGAACGAGAAGAAAGAGCAGGAGTGTTAGAAGAAGAAGAAGAAGAAGAAGAAGAAAAAGGAGGAGGAAGAAATGGGAGAAAAAGAAGAAAAAATATACCTAATACAGAGAAGAAAGGTGAGAAGAACGAGAACGATGAGAGAAAGAAGCAGGAGGAGTAGAAGAATAAAGATGAAAAGAAGAAGAAAGAGGGGAAAGGAAAATAGATTGAAGACGAACAAGAGCGAAAATAACATACTAGGTGTCGAACCGATAAATGAAAATACTTACTCGAATACGAACAGGGTGATAAAAACAGAAAGAAATCCCATGGCGTCGTCAGCTCCCATGGCGTAGTGGTCACTGCGCTCGCCTTGCACGCGGGAGACCCGGGTTCGATTCCCGGCGGGGTCAAGTTGGCGTAGTGGTCACTGCACTCGCCTTGCACGCGGGAGACCCGGGTTCGATTCCCGGCGGGGTCAAGAAATTTGTATCTGCAAAGGATTGATTCCGTGACTGGCCGTTACGGGGCCCACTCAGCCTCGTGAGGAAAATGAGTAGCTATGTAATATAAATGCGCATAGCGACCGGTGCCTTCCTTTTCTTCTTCTTTTTCTTCTCCTTCTTCTTCTTCTTCTTCTCCTCCTCCGCCTTCTCTTGACCTCCTTCACCCCCTTGGAACACCCTTAATTGGCCACAATTCAAACAACATTCACCACCAAACTAGAGTAGATAACTTTCACCACAATTCTTCAAAACAAACAGTCTTTACTTTACTTTACTAACTTTACTTTAAGACGCATCTCCCAAAAGTAAGGCGCGAAGAAACATTATACCGGTAAGTATATTACGAACAGGGAGATAGGGAGTTTAATATATTCATAGCAGTGCTTCTCACAGTTGTTACCACCACGGCCACTTATCAAGACTCCAATCTTTCCGTGTCACACAGTTTGAGAAGTTCTATAGCTATAGGAATCTAGGTTGCGAGTTCGATTCTCGCCCGGGGCGGATTTTATCCTGAAGGGATAAGGTTCGTTCTGGGAACGGCTGGCTTTCTCCTATCCTGTCTTCATTTTCTCTTCGATTTCGGGACGATAAGACCTTAGCAGTTACAGTTCCCTCTCTCAAACCTCTTATTTAAGAAGAAGAAGAAGAAGAAGAAAAAGAAAAAGTCCAATCTTTCCCTGTCACACAGTTTGAGAGGCACTGTTCTTTCGGAATAGTTAGTTTATATTCATTCTATGGTTCCTTAATATTCATCATGCTTGTCCTTTGACTTTTAAACTTTATCTTATCTCTCCTTTTGTCCCTTGCTGTCGCCTTCTTGATCCCTCTTTTCTCTCCCTTTCTCCTCTTCCATATAGTTTCGTTTGTTTCTCATTCCTTTTCAGTCTCTTCCTCTTTCTCTCTATCTATCTCTCTCTCTCTCTCTCTCCCTGCCTCTGTTTCTCTTTCTCCCTCTCTCCTTCTTTAGTTCTCTTCCTTTTTCTTCGTCTATCTTCACCCTCTTCTTATCGCTCTTCATTTATTTCTCACCCCTTTTCCCTCTCTTCCTCTCTCTCTCTCCCTGCCTCTATTTCTCTTTCTCCCTCTTTTTCTTCCTCTCTCTTTCTCTCTCTCTCCCTTTCTTTCTTCCTCATTGTCCCCCTCTTCCCATCTATCTTCGTTTGTTTCTTATCCCTCTCTATTCAATTTTGCTCAAGGAAGACGTGACAGGAGAAAGCCAGCCGTTCCGAGAACGGACCTTATCCCTTCAGGATAAAATCTGCTCCGGGTGGGAATCAATCCCTCGAACCAGCGCTTAGAAGGCAGAAGCGCTTTTACTATCTATTTCCGGAACAATAGAAATGTACAAGCAGGTCGACGAAAATTGTACTCTATCTGACTAAAATAAACCAAGTACCTAGGTAATTAGGATTTACTAAAATAAATTAAAAAAAATCTGGTGTGAACATCACACGACTTTCCTCATCCTATTGAATGATGCTTATTTTGGGTGTTCTTGTTCTTATAGCCAAATTCAATATTTTTTCTCCTCCTTATTCTCTTTCGATTCCTCGCACTTTTTTATGCTTCTTTCAACTCGTCTTTATTATCTCGAGAACGGTAGGAGCAAGAGACTTGAAATTTGGTATGTAGCTGTCAAATGTGACAAGGACGCGACACGAAACTTTTGGTTAAGACCGGTGCAACGATTGGCAGCATTTTACCGCTTTTTGGCGGTTTTCGGTGTAATTTAACAATATCTCGGGAACGGTATGAGCTAGAGACTTGAAATTTGGTATGTAAGACAGACAGACACACAGACACACACACGGACCAATGGCTGAAACTTTGGATTTAGGCTCTAGAGACCTCAAAACGTGTTTTGGCACTAAAAACTGACCATCGAAATTTTGACCCGATTACATTACTTACATTACCCGATTACATTATCCTATAGGATAAGGAAAGTAAAAATACTAAAACAAATAAATTATAAGTAAGCTTAAGCCAAAGAGGTGGTGGTTCAGTCATGTTTTTAAAACCCTCCAGAATTGTGGCTTCTTGTAATACCCCAATACTTTCCTTACATTCTGTAATACCAGTCGCAGGGTATTACACGACAGGCTCCTTATATTCTGTAATACCTTTGGCTTAGTATTACAATACAGTCTATTTATATTGTGTAATACCCTTAGCGGAGTATTACACGACAGGCTCCTTATATTCTGTAATACCCTTAGCAAAGTATTACATTGTGTAATACCCTTACCACTGTCTCTCTTGTTTTATGTTTACATTTACAGCTCTCAATTTCCTGTGAAACCTAACATTTCCTGAGAAACCGCAAATATTTTCGATTTATTTGTACATTTTGCTATCTACTTTTCACCATTTCACCCCTTCTCTCTCTCTCTCTCTCTCTCTCTCTTTCTTTCTTTCTCTTCCTTTCTACCTATTTCTCTTTCTCATTCTTCTATTTCTCCCTCTCCCTTTATCCTATGACAATGTTATAATTCCCCTCTCTCTCTCTCTCTCTCTCTCTCTCTCTCTCTCTCTCTCTCTCTCTCTCTCTCTCTCTCTCTCTCTCTCTCTCTCTCTCTCTCTGTTTCCCCTCGACCAGCTGCAGACACAGCGTATTGTCCGAGAATTCAATATGGCGCCAACGAATTCCCTCCTTATTCTATTCTATTCTATTCTATTCAAAACTTACTTGGCTTGATCATCCAGAACACACAGGAGACCATTGGGTTTCCCCTCGACCAGCTGCAGACACAGCGTATTGTCCGAGAATTCAATATGGCGCCAACGAATTCCCTCCTTATTCTATTCTATTCTATTCTATTCAAAACTTACTTGGCTTGATCATCCAGAACACACAGGAGACCATTGGGTTTCCCCTCGACCAGCTGCAGACACAGCGTATTGTCCGAGAATTCAATATGGCGCCAACGAATACCCTCCTTGTTGTATTCTTCCTGTTCGTATTGAAACACGTGCTGGTTGAAGTAGTACTGCAGGTGTTCGTTGGCGTAGTTGATGCACAGCTGCTCGAAACTACCAACGAAAAATTAAATGAAAGAAAAATTTTAGTTTGGAAAAAAATAAGCGGAAAGTAATTTAAGTAAAAAAATAATTGGAGTAAAAAGTACCGTAAAAAGTTAGAGAGCAACTAACTGCCAAAGAAAATTTGCGAAACAAAATTTGGTTGGACTGTGACAGCGAAAAATTTAGTAAAGAAAAAGAGTTTTGTTTTTTTGTTTTTTTTTTTTTTTTTTTTTTTTTTTTTTTTTTTTTTTTTTTTTAAGAGGTTTGACAGAGGGAACTTTAACTGCTATGGTCTTATCGTCCCGAAATCGAGGAGAGAAGGAAGACAGGATAGGAGAAAGCCAGCCGTTCCGAGAACGAACATTATCCCATCAGGATAAAATCCGCCCCGGGCGGGAATCGAACCCGCGGCCTAGCGCTTAATACAAGGCAGACGCACTACCAACTAAGCTAAGTAGGCTGGCTATAAATACTTATTGATGATAATCTTCTTCTTTTTCGAGAGGTTTGATAAAGGAAACTGTAACCGCTAAGGCGCTAAGGTGACAAAAATAAAATCTCATTGACCTGAAAGCGAAGAGAGAATGAAGACAGGATAGGAGAAAGCCAGCCGTTCCGAGAACGAACATTATCTGTTTAAAATCCATCCCCGGGTGGGAGTCCAATACGCCACCTATCCCTTACAAGTCAGACGAACTATTCTCCAAGCTAAATACCAGGCTGACAATCTTCAAATACGCCACTGATTTTCAAGTGGGTAGGCAATAGCTTCTATATTCCCCTCTCTCTTCCACCCAACCTATCACATTTGTTGTTACAGTGTTGTGACATGTTTCAAGTTGTTGTCAGTTGGTATGTAACTATGTACTCACTCTCCCCTCCATTCCTTTTGAACACTTTCTCTTTCATTTCCCCTCCTTCGATTCTTTCGCGCTTTGTTTTTCCTTACGTATCGCAAAGGAGAAGGGGAAACAAGTTTTTTCTATGTTAGTATCGTACTCTCTCTTCTTCTTCTTCTTCTTCTTCTTCTTCTTCTTCTTCTTCTTCTTCTTCTTCTTCTTCTTCTTCTTCTTCTTCTTCCTTGAGGTGCCGTCTCCGTTCCGGAGGTTGGCAAACATCATGGTTATTCTACACGTTATCCATAACGTATAGAAGTATTAGATTTCTTCTTCTTCTTTCTTCTTCTTCTCCTCCTCCTCTCCTTTTTATTGTTAGTTTTGTTTTTTTTTCCCTTCTACTTGTTGTTCCTCTTTTCCTTTTTACTTTCTATTATTCTCTTTCTAGTTCTCCTCTTCCTCCTCCTCCTGTTCTTTCTTCTCTTCTTTCTCTCACTAGGTCTATATAACATGAGAATAATCAAGATGAAAATTAAAGAAATTTTGATTGAGGAAAACAAGAAGTTCATTCGATGAATACCTTTGAATTATCACTTTGAAGCCGAGTACATTATGAAGAAGTAAACAGCCGCACCCCCTAGAAGTTTCTGCAAGCTTAGGGGATGGTCTAACTTATGCTCCCCTGATACTTGATAGCAACAAGTGGGTGTTCCACAATCCCACAAGTGTGGTATTATTATCATTATAGAAAAAAAAAGGTTCTCCCATAAAAAAAAAGTGAAAACACTCTTAGTCGATTAAAATTATTCCATAACAAAGAACCTCCTCTAGTAAAGGGCACATTTTCCTACCTAACCTACCCTTTGTTTTTTTTTTTTATAGGTGGGGGTGGTCAATTCGGTCTATTTGCAAGAGAGAGAGAGGGAGAGAGAGAAGAGGAAGAAGAAGAAGGGTGACGAGGAAAGGGAAAGGGCAAGAGAGAAGTGTGAGAGAGACGGAAATGCAATATATAATGATAATGACATAGAAGAGAGGACGAGAGAGAGAGAGAGAGAGAGAGAGAGAGAGAGAGGGAGAGGGAGAGAGAGGGTGAGAGAGAGGGAGAGAGAGATAGAGAGGGAGAGAGGGAGAGAGAGATAGAGAGGGAGAGAGGGAGAGAGAGAGAGAGAGAGAGAGAGAGAGAGAGAGAGAGAGAGAGAGAGAGAGAGAGAGAGAGAGAGAGGGAGAGAGAGATAGAGAGGGAGAGAGAGAAGAGGAAGAAGAAGAAGGGTGACGAGGAAAGGGAAGGGGCAAGAGAGAAGTGTGAGAGAGACGGAAATGCAATGTATAATGATAATGACATAGAAGAGAGGACGAGAGAGAGAGAGGGAGGGTGAGAGAGGTAGAGAGAGAGAAAGAGAGAGGGAGAGGGAGAGAGAGAGAGGGTGAGAAAAAATCAATGAGGGAGAGGAAAGAGGAAGTTTGTGTGTGAGAGAGAGGGGAAGATAATGACATAGGAAAAGAGTGAGGAAGAGGGAAAGAATAGATAGAGAGAGAGAGAGAGAGAGTAAAAAAGAGGGGGAAGTAGCAAACAGGGGACCTAATTGGGAAGTATTGTGTTTGTGTCTTTTTTTGTCCATCATAACATCTTACGTATGTAAGCGATTTTAATTGTGTTGAGCATAAATGCTTGTCACAAATGTCGTTCCCCGCTTAATATACTACGCTAATTTTTGTGACTTGACTTGAACCACCAACCTCCAGATTCAAAGTCCACCGCGCCTAAGCACTGCACCATTGAGATTGGTTATGTGACTAGGTTAATATGACGTTATGAGTGTGAAGGTATTTCACACCAGGCGTTCACAACTTGTTTGTACTTCACATCTCGTCCTATTCATACATACAGGGTGTTCCTGAATTCAGATTCCCCCACATACTCATCCCCTTCAACTATAATGCCTGCCACTCACACTCGGACTTTCTAGCAGACCCAGATCTGTCAGACCTCTGGAACGTGTGTGACGGAAAAGGTCTGTCAGACCGTCTGAGAGACCTGGGTCTGATGCTTTTCCCGCCACACACATCCCGACTGTCTGTTGGTCCGCGTGTCAGACCTGTATCAGACCGCCTGAGCTTGAGGGGTGGACAAAACGTTCGCATGCTCAGGTAGGCTTAACTAACCTGCGCGCTAACTGAAATTTCGTAGATTTGAAAGTCTTTCCTGATAGACACAGAATATTCCAAATGGAGCAGTTGCAAATGGGTAAAAATTATTAATGATGGTTGATTCCTACGTAAAAAGTGGTGAAAAATCCAAATCTGAGGTCAAAACTCCGAAAAAGTAACTTTAAAAGGTCGAAAATTCAATATTTATTTTTAATCCGTTCCGGGGATAAAATTAACCCTTTTGTCTTTAATCCGGGGGAAAAATAGCCCCGTTTAATCTTTATGTCTTTTTGAAAAACCGAATTCCCCTTAAAAAATAATGTTCATCCAATAACAATTTTGAATAATAATAAAGGTATCGGTGCTGGACCTTTTTTTAATGGCTTACCAGGAATTCGAATTCAGTGCTGTAGGGAATGTCAGTAAGTAGGGGGGATATATTTCTTAATATACCTACCTACCTCTAATTAGTAGGTACTTGAGTACCTAGTGGACGGGAAAAACTAGGCAAAGTAAACTTCCAAACAAACCATCGCGTCTGATTTCGACCGTGGGTAAATTTTGGGTCGGTCGAGGGCCATTTCCAAAAGAAGGGGCATTAAACCTCACCTGATTTCGTAGCCCCGACACTGGCTAACTGGGGAAAGTTTGAAACAAAAGTTTTCCAGATGGCCGTAAAGTACGTATAATTTTCATTGGAAAATACCCATAGCCTGTGTCTGTATAGGTATCAGAAAATACCCATATTATTGGAAGGGTTTCACCCATTTTGAAAGGGTTTTACCCCAAAGTAATCCCTTCTGTCAGACCCCAGCTAAATTTATTTCCTATTCACGTAATTCAATACCTATCCCTGGTCCCTGGCTAGGCTAATTTTAAGAGGATCTTATTATTATTATTATTATTATTATTATTATTATTATTATTATTACCAAGTAAGCGCAACTGATCTATTGAAGAAATGACTTTCCTGACACCCTGTAGGTATATGATAAGCACGTGATCTTATGTGAGCAGTGTCGATAAACAATAAAATAACCCAGTCAACAAACTATAAAATACAGAACTATCCTAGGAAGGTAAAATACCTTAGACACCTACTAACTTACCAGTGACCCAATTTATTTTAGAATTCGGAAGATGTCTGAGGTGTTACCTGAAACAATAAAACAGATATGAATGTTTAATAAAAGTTCCCTTCACGAGTTATTCTGATTAAATTCCAATTTTAATTCAAATTTAAATTCAATATAATCCTTAATGATGAAAATTAAATAGAAAAGGAAGAAGAGGAAATAAAATAATGTTTTAATTTATTTTTTAGATAAGAATAGGTATGAAGTCACAATAAAATTCTAGTTATCGAAGTTATTCTACTATTCTATTAGTAATGTAACAAAGGCGAATAAAACAAAAGTTAAAACAGATTTAATCCTCTTGATTTCCTCTTCTTCTTCTTCTTCTTCTTCTTCTTCTTCTTCTTCTTCTTCTTCTTCTTCTTCCTCCTCCTTCCCTTCTTCTTCTTCCTCCTCCTCCTCTTCTTCTTCTTCTTCCTCCTTCTCCTCCTCTTCTTCTTCTTCCTCCTTCTCCTCCTCCTCTTCTTCTTCTTCCTCCTCCTCTTCTTCTTCCTCCTCCTCCTCTTCTTCTTCTTCTTCCTCCTCCTCTTCTTCTTCCTCCTTCTCCTCTTCTTCTTCTTCCTCCTCCTCTTCTTCTTCTTCTTCTTCCTCCTCCTCCTCCTCCTCCTCCTCTTCTTTCTCGTTATTAAAGATATGATGTATTTTCTTCTACCCACCCCCTTTTTAGCCTAATTTCCTTTTCTGAAACAACTTTACTTTGATTCTATCTCTCTTTCCTTTTCTCTTTCTCTACCTCCCTCCCTTTCTTTCTCTTCTTTATATACTTCTCTAATCTCTCTTTCCCTCCCTTCCTCTCTCTCTCTCTCTCTCTCTCTCTCTCTCTCTCTCTCTCTCTCTATCCATTTGCCTATCTTTCATCTACTTTTATCCTACCTATTTCATGTCTCTTGAGATATTGTGAAAGGTAAACGAAGAAAAAAAACTGTTGAAAGGAAACTATGGGCAAGAGAGAGACAGAGAGAAGGAAGGAGGAAGAGAAGGAGAGAGAGAGAAAGATGAAGCGAGAGATTGAGGGAGAAAGGGAGTGGATAAGTAAAGGAAAAGATAAGAGAGGGAGAGAAGGAGTAAGAGAGAGAGAGAAGAGAGGGAGAGAGAGAGTAGGGAGAGAAGGAGTGAGAGAGAGTGAGGGAGAAGAAATGAGAGATAGAGAAAGAGAGAGAGAGAGAGAGAGAGAGAGAGAGAGAGAGAGAGAGAGAGAGAGAGAGAGAGAGAGAGA